>NC_143049.1:22700681-22853863 GCF_057628025.1 Oncorhynchus mykiss
TGAGGGGGGTCTATAACAGGCGGCAACAGTGAGAGACTTATTTCTGGAGAGATTCATTTTTAAAATTAGAAGCTCGAACGGTTTGGGCATAGACCTGGAAAGTATGACAGAACTTTGCAGGTTCTCTCTGCAGTAAATTGCAACTCCTCCCCCTTTGGCAGTTCTATCTTGATGGAAAATGTTGTAGTTGGGGATGGAAATCTCCCAATTTTTGGTGGCCTTCCTAAGCCAGGATTCAGACACGGCAAGGACATCACGGTTGGTGGAGTGTGCTAAAGCAGTGAGTAAAACAAACTTAGGGAGGCAGATAAAACAATTATACAGTTTACTATAGACTATAATACTTAGTAAATAATTATATTGTGTTTTATAGTAAACTGTAGTATACTGTAGAACACTATACACTGTACTGCACACTGTATAGAGTGACGCAGCGGTCTAAGGCACTGCATCTCAGTGCTAGAGGCATCACTACAGACCCTGGTTTGATCCCGGGCTGTATCACAACCGGCCGTGATTGGTAGTCCCATAGGGCGGCGCACAATTGGCCCAGTGTATTCCAGGTTAGGGGAGTGTTTGGCCGGGGTAGGCCGTCATTGAAAAATAAGACTTTGTTCTTAACTGACTTGCCTAGTTAAATAAAGGTTAAATAAAATGTTAAAAATATACTTCTCCATTCCCCTCTCTCATATCCCAGTTTGTAGCAACCATGAGTGAGAAATCTACAGTATAGAACATATATTGGCCAGCATCCCAGAGTTGCCTCTTCACTGTTGACGTTGAGACTGGTGTTTTGGGGTTACTATTTAATGAAGCTGCCAGTTGAGGACTTCTGAGGCGTCTGTTTCTCAAACTAGACACTCTAATGTACTTGTCCTCTTGCTCAGTTGTGCACCGGGGCCTCCCACTCCTCTTTCTATTTTGATTAGGGCCAGTTTGCGCTGTTCTGTGAAGGGAGTAATACACAGCGTTGTATGAGATCTTCAGTTTCTTGGCAATTTCTCGCATGGAATAGCCTTCATTTCTCAGAACAAGAATAGACTGATGAGTTTCAGAAGAAAGTTATTTGTTTCTGGCCATTTTGAGCCGGTCATCGGACCCACAAATGCTGATGCTGCAGATACTCAACTAGTTTAAAGGCCAGTTTTATTGCCTCTTTAATCAGAACAACAGTTTTCAGCTGTGCTAACATAATTGCAAAAGGGTTTTCTAATGATCAATTAGCCTTTTAAAATGATAAACTTGGATTAGCTGACGCAACGTGTCATTGGAACACAGGAGTAATGGTTGCTGATAATGGGCCTCTGTACGCCTATGCAGATATTCCATAACAAATCTGCCATTTCCAGCTACAATATTATTTTACAACATGAACAATGTCTACACCGTATATCTGATCAATTTTATGTTATTTTAATGGACAAAAAAATTGCTTTTCTTTCAAAAACAAGGACATTTCTAATTGACCCCAAACTTTTGAACGGTAGTGTACAGTTGAAGTCAGAAGTTTACATACACCTTAGCCAAATACATGTAAACTCAGTTTTTCACAATTCCTGACATTTAATCCTTGTAAAAATTCCCTGTCTGATGTCAGTTAGGATTACCACTTTATTTTGAGAATGTGAAATGTCGGAATAATAGTAGAGAGAATGATTTATTTCAGTTTTTATTTCTTTCATCACATTCCCAGTGGGTCAAAAATGTACATACACTCACTTTTTATTTGCATACACTCAATTAGCCTACACTCAATTAGTATTTACATACACTCAATTAGGACATCAGGGTTGGTGGAGTGTGCTAAAGCAGTGATTAAAACAAACTTAGGGAGGAGGATTCTGATGTTAACATGCGGCAGGTAGCCTAGTGGTTAGTGCGTTGGACTTGTAACTGAAAGGTTGTAAGATCAAATCCCAGAGCTGACAAGGGAAAAAAAAAAAAATAATAATAATCTGTCGTTCTGCCCCTGAACAAGGCGGTTAACCCACTGTTCCTAGGCCGTTATTGAAAATAAGAATATGTTCTTAACTGACTTGCCTAGTTAAATAAAGATAAAAACCAAGGCTTTTATGGTTAAAGAAGTCAACAAATGAGAGCGCCAAGGGACACACAGGACACACATTGTTTAACTTAGGTAAAATGTTTCAGGTAGCCTTCCACAAGCTTCCCACGATAAGTTGGGTGAATTTTGGCCCATTCCTCCTGACAAAGCTGGTGTAACTGAGTCAGTTTTGTAGGCCTCCTTGCTCGCACACGCTTTTTCAGTTCTGCCCACACATTTTCAAGAGGTTTGAAGTCAGGGCTTTATGATGGCCACTCCAATACTTTGACTTTGTTGTCCTTAAGCCATTTTGCCACAACTTTGGAAGTATGCTTGGGGTCATTGTCCATTTGGAAGACCCATTTGCGACCAAGCTTTAACTTCCTGACTGATGTCTTGAGATATTGCTTCAACATATCCACATAATTTTCCATCCTCATGATGTCATCTATTTTGTGAAGTGCACAAGTTCCTCCTGCAGCAAAGCCCCCCCACAACATGGGTGGCCTTTCAGGTTATGTCGATATAGGACTCATTTTTACTGTGGATATAGATTATTTTGTACCTTTTTTCCTCCGGCATCTTCACAAGGTCCTTTGCTGTTGTTCTGGGATTGATTTGCGCTTTTCGCACCAAATTACGCTAATCTCTAGGAGACGTCTCCTTCCTGAGTGGTATGACGGATACGGGTCCCATTGTGTTTATACTTAAATACTATTGTTTGTACAGACGAACGTGGTACCTTCAGGCGTTTGGAAATTGCTCATAAGGATGAACCAGACTTGTGGAGGTCTACAAATTTTTGGGGGGGTGGGTCTTCACTGATTTCTTTTGATTTTCCCATGATGTCAAGCAAAGAGGCACTGAGTTTGAAGGTAGGCCTTGAAATACATCCACAATTACTCCTCCAATTGACTCAAATGATGTCAATTAGCCTGTCAGAAGCTTCTAAAGCCATGACATAATTTTCTGGAATTTTCCAAGCTGTTCGCGTTCTTAGGAAACTATGCAGTATTTTGTTACAAGCATTTCGCTACACTCACATTAACACCTGCTAACCATGTGTATGTGACCAATAAAATTTGATTTGATTTGAAGTACAGAGAGATCCTTGATGAAAACCTGCTCCAGAGCGCTCAGATCCTCAGATTGGGGCGAAGGTTCACCTTCCAACAGGACATTGACCCTAAGCACACAGCCAAGACAATGCGGGAGTGGCTTCGGGACAAGTCTCTGAATGTCTTTGAGTGGCCCACCAGAGCCCGGACTTAAAACCAATCAAACATCTCTGGAAAGACATGTAAATTGCAGCGATGCTCCCCGTCCAACCTCAGAGAACTTGAGAGGATCTGCAGAGAACAGTAGGAGAAACTTCCCAAATACAGGTGTGTCAAGCTTGTAGTGTCATACCCATGAAGACTCAAGGCTGTAATCGCTGCCAAAGGTTCTTCAACAAAGTACTGAGTAAAGGGTCTGAATACTTATGTAAATGTGTTATTTAAGTTTTTAATTTTTAATAAATGCGCAAACATTTCTAAAAACCTGTTTTTACTTTGTCATTATGGGGTATTGTGTATAGATTGATGAGGGGAATAAACATTTTAATCAATTTTAGAATATGGTTGTAATGTGACAAAATGTGGAAAAAGTCAATAGGACTGTATACTTTCCGAATGCAATGTATACACACATAGAGTGGGCTTGACGCTCTGCTGCCTTCTAAATATACCATCCAATCAAACCAAGATAAATAGCAGAAAGAAATAAGCAAATGAACAGCAATCTTACTAATAGAGGTGTTAAATGTCACAGCTATTTTAAAAATAGCCACATCAAGTCTTTCTTCACACTATCAGCTTGTATAAAATATATATCAACATGGAGACACACTAGCATACAGTACACAAGCCAGAGGTGCAATTAAAGGTCCAAAGTTTCCATAAAATTAGACAGTAAATACCAAACTTATCTCCACGCTCATAAATCGTTCTCAACAGGTGTTTTATGTTAGTACAGTAGTTGTTTAACCGACAAAGTTATGAGGTTTCTAATTGCCCTCAGAAAGTGTGCTTTCTATATTACGGTGACGATTAGGTCTCTCTTATGGCCCATTGCCTTGTGATTCCAGGGAAGACAGTCATTTTACCCCCAACATATTACAGTAACTGCATAAACCCACAGTATGTCTGATCTACCAAGAAAAAGTGGTGGGGAGTTCTGGCTCGTGGAGGGGAGGTCCACCTGGGACAGCCCCAGGTAAGTAGGTGGACTGACACCCCTGTCTATCTCATCACTAGAGAGACTACAGAGGCCCAGTAGGAACATATGAGGAGGAGGACATTGTGGGGAGAGCCACAGGATGAGCAACTATGTGGGTTTTCTGCTGCGTCAATTATACCTTGTTGTCCCCAACCTCCCACAAGTTCTCCTTCTCTCTTATGTGTATGCTGTGTTTGTTATATCTAGGTTATATGTCATGTTCCTTCTCAAATTTCCCTAATTCATTCAGTGACTAAAAACATGCCCCGTCACTAGACCGAAACCCGCTCCTGTAGTGAATGTTCTATGTCATCCCCAGCTACGGTGTCAGACTGTTCCTTGGTTATCTACCATGTGTTTTACAGTTAGTTGTTGTACCCTGCTCAATGCCTGTGGGTCTTCAAGTAGATCAGTGCAATACGGTTACCTATATTGCTAGATTAGTTGGCACACAGGCTTGAAACAAGTCTGCATCGTACTGTTGGCATGTGCACACACATCTTGAAATATGGAACAATAATTATATGCCTGCTCTACATACAACATATGATCAATAATCTTGTTGATAAGATCAGTATTGGAGATGATTTGATGCCCCTTATCGTACTCTGTCATTGATTAATAGGCCTAGTATAAGTGATTTATTCCTATCAATTAAAGCTCTCACTCGGCGCTCTGCATTATAACAGCATCCATATGGTGACCTCTTCTTCATCTTCTTAGTCTGGACCTGTATTCTTACTGGCATGTCATGCAATAACACACTCTAACTCAAGCTTTATTTGTGTTTAGTCTATCCATCAGACATCAGTCCTTTATCTTAATTCTTTCTGGAAACTTCCTCTAGACCAAAAAGGAAAAAAATCCCAAGACTCACAAGATTCACAAGACATTTTGTCTTTCTATAAATCCTGATGTACGGTTTAGGTATAGGGGAAATGCACGGCAGGAACTTCCCCGGCTGTACTGTAAATCAAATGACATTCCCTTTGTAGCTTCCCAAAATATAAAGGTTAGAGACAAATAAATCTGCCTGTTTCTCCCAAGCCCAAAATAGGGCTAAACACATAGTTGTAACGTGAACTGTTCTGATCTGGGCTGAACTTTGTTCAGCTAGGAAGAAGTGAGGGAGGAGAGACTCTGTCAGAATGATCAACAGTGCAGCAAGGGTCGGAATTCCCCCTTATCTAGTGTCTAGAATCTTTCTCTGGCACACAGCACATGACTGTTTGAGTTTCAGAGAAAGAAAAACAGATAAATACAGTCATTCTAAAAATACATTCGGGAAAGAAACACACCTACTTTCATATTTAGCATCATGACATTATTCCACATTACACCAAAATTAGCCCATTTTGATGTAGAACCTACAATATTTTGGTTTGAGACTGCTTTTCAGCTGTAATGTCCTTAGGCAGAATTGAATTAGAGCCTAATAAACGTTACAGCCTTTAGGGATTTCCAATAAAATCCACAATACAAACAATAAACAATGGGTAGCATTCAGACATGAGACAGACTTAACAGCCTCTTTCATAGGCAGCAACAGTGCTTCACCTGAAATAGTGCTCGAATGCATCTCAAATGGCATCCTCAGTTCTGGAATGTGTCCCAAATGGTATCCTAAGCACTACTTTTGACCAGAGCCCTATGGCCCTGGTCAAAAGTAGTGCACTATATAGGGAATAGGGTGCCATTTGAGATGCAAATCAGACCTCTGGAGACATAATATCTGATTGTGAATGTCAGTCACATTTCTACATTTCACAAGACTGCAGCTGCCAGAGATAAGTAAATATTGCAATTAATAATGCAGGCTTTCTGCAAGAAACAATTCAATAATTCAATAAAATATATACAGAGCGCAGACTGAAGGAAAAGCAGCCAACAAGTGCTCAGCATATGTGGGAACTCCTTCAAGACTGTTGGAAAAGCATTCCTTCATGAAGCTGTTGAGAGAGAGTGGGCAAAGCTGTCATCAAGGCAAAGGGTGGCTACTTTGAAGAATCACAATTATAAAATATATTTAATGGTTTATTTCATAGTTTTGATGTCTTCACTATTATTCTACAATGTAGAAAATATTTAAAAAATAAAGAAAAAGCCTTCAATGAGTAGGTGTGTCCAAACTTTTGACTGGCACTGTATATTTAAGATATTATATAAAATACATATTGTGGGTGTGCAGTTGCTTGTGGAGATCAATGAACTATCAACTGTACTATCAACTGTACTGACAGCAGAAGTCATGCTTATGACCAGCACCCACGTAAAACAAAGCAACACAACAACAGAGTCTGAGGGATGCATTTGGTGCAGTACTTTCCATCATATGTTGCAGTGCTTTCCATCAGCTCTGCAACACCTCACTTTTATTGGCAGTTGAAGGTGAATGCAGTAGACACTCATAAATACATATACAGATGAAAGCCATTTTAGTGTTGATATCATTTCAACCTGATGCATAGTTTTACTGTAGCCTACTTTGGTTGGGAAATGAGCAAGCATCACAGATCATAAATTAGGACAGATCTTCAGGCAGATCATACATGAAGACAGATCATCAGATAGATCATACATGAAGACAGATCATAAATGAAGACAGATCTTCAGACAGATCATAAATGAAGACAGATCTTCAGGCAGATCATAAATGAAGACAGATCATCAGGCAGATCTTACAGCCATCCTCTAACTCTGTTTGAAAGTGTACTGTACAGTATGTCATTTTGTCAGCATACACTATATCTCTGAGTCTAGACCTATCCCACTGGGCACATCATCTCATTTCAACGTGGATAATTAGGTAATATTTGGTTAGGATGTTGATCATTGAGATTACAACCTATATTCACCCACTCAAAAAGATTAGCCAAAAGTTAGTTGAATTTCCAATGTGTTATCACTTTCCTTCAACCATCTAAAAGCACAACCAATTTCCAATGGAAAAACAATGTCTGATATTTTGTTTATTTATACAACAGTTCAATGTGTTATCAATGTTCTTCATCTAATAGCACAACCAGATTACCTGGATTGCAGTTGAGATTACATTCAAAGTACATGGTGCAAGTGATCGATGCAGTTCGATATTCTGCGCAGATTATTACAACAAGAGTGAAGATCTCCACAGACCTGCGACAACCTATGCATGCTGTCTTGAACAAGCACGCTTTGTATGATTACATAAGAAGAAATGTATAGTACAGTAACCTCAATATGTGGCCATGGATGTGTTACTCATTTTAAGGTTGAATGCTACATTAGTTTGTAAAATGTCCTTAACTTTCCGCTATTTACTGTATTACAAAAGACATATTGAATTGTGTTTGATTGACAATGCAACCAAATATCAACATTTAAAGGGAATGTACAGTATCTGCTGCTTGGATAGTTCCATCTAAGCCACTCGCTTAATCCTATTCTTGAACTTTTATTTGAGGTTGAGTTGGAGACAAGAATGTAACATTTTAATGTGTTAACTTGTCGACAAGTTAGTAGGCTATTTATTGCATTTCAAAAGGGATATTGAATTGTGTTTGATTGTCAACACCCAAATATCAACATTTGAGGGAGATGGTATCTTCTGCTTGAATAGTTCCTTCTGTGCCACTGACTTAGTCTGGCTTTAATTTTAGTTTGTCTACAAATTAATAACTGATATGTTGGATTCACCTCTTCATCTCAACCAACAATATAAGTTAAAGAATATGAATAAATCACCCTTTGCCTTGAAAATGCCCTTTTAATAAAGTTTGATATATTTATATTCTTTAACTTTGATTTTTGGTTGAGATGGAGGCTTGAATCGAACATATCAATTATTAATTTGTAGATCAACTGGAAGTAAAGGCAGACTAAGTCAGTGGCACAGATGAAACTATCCAAGCAGAAGATAGAAACACAATTCAACATCACTAAATATCATTACATTTTAAATCAACCAGAGCTTGAAACCCTAGACCTATTGCATCTCTATTTTTAGTTGAATTCTGGGTTGAATTCAAACAATGGCTTTTTATGACTTTGCAAATGCTATGCAGGCCTAAATAGCATCATTGATGATATATGAGGGATAAAGTATGGTCACATTTAATTTAATCTGTTAAACCTACCCTTTGAAATTACTTCGATAACCAACAGTGAATGTGTTTAGCTAGGCAGGGATTGGTTTAAACCCTGAATGGGAGACCAAAGGGTAGCTCAAATCAAATCAAATCAAAGTTTATTTGTCTTGTGCTCTCGATGTTGCAGCTGTAGAACCTTTTGAGGGTCTCAGGACCCATGCCAAATCATTTTAGTTTCCTGAGGGGGAATAGGCTTTGTCGTACCCTCTTCACTACTGTCTTGGTGTGTTTGGACCATTCTAGTTTGTTGTTGATGTGGACACCAAGGAACTTGAAGCTCTCAAACTGCTCCAATACAGCCCCCTCGATGAGAATGGGGGTGTGCTCTGTCCTCCTTTTCCTGTAGTCCACAATCATCTCCTTAGTCTTGGTTACGTTGAGGGATAGGTTGTTATTCTGGCACCACCCGTCCAGGTCTCTGACTTCCTCCCTATAGGTTGTCTCTTCGTTGTCGGTGATGAGGCCTACCACTGTTGTGTCATCTACAAACTTAATGATGGTGTTGGAGTTGTTCCTGGCCATGCAGTCGTGGGTGAACAGGGAGTACAGGAGGGGACTGAGCACGCACCCCTGGGGATCTCCAGTGTTGAGGATCAGTGTGGCAGATGTGTTGCTACCTACCCTCACCACCTGGTGGCAGCCTGTCAGGATCCAGTTGCAGAGGGAGGTGTTTAGTCCCAGGATCCTTAGCTTAGTGATGAGCTTTGAGGGTACTATGGTGTAAAAAGACACTGAGCTGTGGTCAATGGATAGCATTCTCACATAAGTATTCCTTTTGTCCAGGTGGGAAAGGGCAGTGTGGAGTGCAATAGAGATTGTGTCATCTGTGGATCTGTTTGGGCGGTATGCAAATTGGAGTGGGTCTAGGGTTTCTGGGATAATGGTGTTGATGTGAGCCATTACCAACCTTTTAAAGCACTTCATGGCTACGGACGTGAGTGCTACAGGTCTGTAGTCATTTAGGCAGGTTTCCTTTGTGTTCTTGGGCACAGGGACTACGGTGGTCTGCTTGAAAACAGACTTAATCAGGGACATGTTGAAAATGTCAGTGAAGACACCTGCCAGTTGGTCAGCACATGCCCAGAGCACTTTTTTATAGACAGTCACAGGTGCTTCCTGCTTAAATTATTGCTTGTAAGCAGGAATCAGGAGGATAGAGTTGCGGTCGGATTTACCAAATGGAGGGCGAGGGAGAGCTTTGTACGCGTCTCTGTGTGTGGAGTACAGGTGATCTAGATTTTTTTCCCTCTGGTTGCACATTTAACATGTTGATGGAAATTTGGTAGAACTGATTTAAGTTTCCCTGCATTAAAGTCTCCGGCCACTAGGAGCGCCGTCTCCGGGTGAGTGGTTTCCTGTTTGCTTATTTCCTTATACAGCTGACTGAGTGCGGTCTTAGTGCCAGCATCTGTCTGTGGTGGTAAATAAACAGCCACGAAAAGTATAGCTGAAAACTCTCTAGGCAAGTAGTGTGGCCTGCAATTTATCACAATATACTCCACTTCAGGCGAGCAAAATCTAGAGACTTCCTTAGATTTCGTTACCCCCCCTTGTCTTACCGGAGTGTGCTGTTCTATCTGTAGATAGATCAATTCTCCAGTAGGAGGTGCTGCCCAGCCTATATATTTTTTCTGGTTGTGGATATAATGTTGAAGATCTGATGTTGTTTTAAAGGTACAAATTCAACATATTTTATACAAAGTTTGTCTATGTTGAAATTTGATTACCATGATGACATAATTCTAGGGTTGAAATTTCACCCTCAAAAGGACTTTTTTCAAATCCAATGTATTTTCCTTGTTGATTCCATATCACAAAATACGTTAAAAAAATACGTTGAAACAGCATTAATTCAAACAGTTTGTGCCCAGGAGGATATTTGTTTATCAGGGAGAACACCACTTTGAATTATTTTCTCCCTGATGAGAGAGACAATAAGACTTTCTGAAACAGTGTGTCCACACCCTTGAATAATGTGGAGACACCTTGTCTGACATACTGATCTAATCCCCTAATGTCTTTGGCAAATGCTGCTGCTGACACATCAAAATACACAGACAAAAAATAGAGGGGTAGAGTTTAAACCGTGCCTTGAATGCTCTACACACCATGAAGACGAGAATGGATAATGCAGATAGTCAGTCAAAGCAAGGGATTATTTGTATTTGTATTTATTATGGATCCCCATTAGCTGCTGCCAAGGCAGCAGCTACTCTTCCTGGGGTCCAGCAAAATTAAGGCAGTTAATACAATTTTAAAAACATTACAATACATTCACAGATTCACAACACACTGTGTGCCCTCAGGCCCCTACTCCACCCCTACCACATATCTAAAGTACTAAATCCATGTGTATGTATTATGTGTATGTATTATGTGCGTGTGTGTGTGTGTGTGTGTGTGTGTGTGTGTGTGTGTGTGTGTGTGTGTGTGTGTGTGTTGCTTCACAGTCCCCGCTGTTCCATAAGGTGTTTTTTCATCTGTTTTTTAAATCTAATTTTACTGCTTGCGTCAGTTACTTGATGTGGAATAGAGTTCCATGTAGTCCCGGCTCTATGTACAGAAGTACTGTGTGCCTCCCATAGTCTGTTCTGGACTTGGGGACTGTGAAGAGACCTCTTGTGGCATGTCTTGTGGGGCATGCATGAGTGTCCGAGCTGTGTGCCAGTAGTTTAGACAGACAGCTCGGTGCATTCAACATGTCAATACCTCTCATAAATAAAAGTAGTGATGAAGTCAATCGCTCCTCCACTTTCAGCCAGGAGAGATTGACATGCATATTATTAACATT
Source organism: Oncorhynchus mykiss (assembly GCF_057628025.1). Classification (NCBI taxonomy): domain Eukaryota; kingdom Metazoa; phylum Chordata; class Actinopteri; order Salmoniformes; family Salmonidae; genus Oncorhynchus; species Oncorhynchus mykiss. The sequence goes on from NC_143049.1 coordinate 22,711,903, forward strand.
AGCTCTCTGTGTACATCCAAGGACCAGCCGTGCTGCCCTGTTTTGAGCCAATTCAATTTTCGTGGCACCTGACCACACGACTGAACAGTCGTCAAGGTGCGACAAAACTAGGGCCTCTAGGACCTGCCTTGTTGATAGTGTTGTTAAGAAGGCAGAACATCGCTTTATTATAGACAGACTTCTCCCCATCTAAGCTACTACTGCGTTAATATGTTTTGACCATGACAGTATACAATCTAGGATTACTCCAAGCAGTTTAGTCATCTCAACTTGCTCAATTTCCACATTATTTATTACAATTTTTAGTTGAGGTTTAGGGTTTAGTGAGTGTTTTGTTCCAAATACAATGCTTTTAGTTTTAGAAATATTTAGGACTCCTTGCCTCCCACTCTAAAACTAACTGCAGCGCTTTGTTGAGTGTTGCACTCATTTCATTCGCTGTAGTAGCTGATGTGTATAATGTTGAGTCATTCACATACAGTGCCTTGCGAAAGTATTCGGCCCCCTTGAACTTTGCGACCTTTTGCCACATTTCAGGCTTCAAACATAAAGATATAAAACTGTATTTTTTTGTGAAGAATCAACAACAAGTGGGACACAATCATGAAGTGGAACGACATTTATTGGATATTTCAAACTTTTTTAACAAATCAAAAACTGAAAAATTGGGCGTGCAAAATTATTCAGCCCCTTTACTTTCAGTGCAGCAAACTCTCTCCAGAAGTTCAGTGAGGATCTCTGAATGATCCAATGTTGACCTAAATGACTAATGATGATAAATACAATCCACCTGTGTGTAATCAAGTCTCCGTATAAATGTACCTGCACTGAGATCATGAAGAACAAGGAACACACCAGGCAGGTCCGAGATACTATTGTGAAGAAGTTTAAAGCCGGATTTGGATACAAAAAGATTTCCCAAACTTTAAACATCCCAAGGAGCACTGTGCAAGCGATAATATTGAAATGGAAGGAGTATCAGACCACTGCAAATCTACCAAGACCTGGCCGTCCCTCTAAACTTAATGGTACATCTATGACATCAGTCAGTCAATCCCAGGTCGATTTAGAACAAATTGATTGCAGGCACTTGAGCTGAGCAGGGTTCACATAAAGGGAAACATGGAAATTACTAGGATGTGAGACAGTGAAGTGAAGTGAAAACAGTTCTATTAACAACAAAATAGCAATTTAATCCCTGCTCAAGAGCATTTCATTATAATGGTAAATTAGCACTAAATCAAACACCACTGATATAAATACAAGGGAGGGCACAAATGTCATGTGAAAAATGATGTGTTTTCACATATAAATCAGCTGGCATACTGACCAAAATTTCAACCAACATTTCCCTAAACAAAATCAAATGTATAGGCTCAGTCTCTGAAACAAATAAAAATGCTAAATCAAGTCTCTGTTTTAATAAGGAAACAGTGTATTTTCCCTCCAATGAAAGTAAATGTTTAATCCAGTTAGAAATCACTAAAAATGTGCAAAAATCATAACAAATTAAATAAGGATTAATATTACCAGTTCAGTTGCCCTGTTCAGTATTTGAGAGCGTCTCACTTGTAGCACATGAGGAAAACTAGGCCTTTAAATAATCAACTGGGTGTGTTCAGTTTGCTTCAACGCTTGCTACATTATGTGGCGGTTTGTACCTAAACGATTTGCACCGTACTTCAACAGAGGTATGTTTGCTCCCGTTTGGTAGGTGTGGCTAGATCAATATGGGTGTGACCATCTGAAATCGCAAAACTCGTGCAGGACACCATATGGTAACTAGCTTCTAGGCTAATATAATCACACCGTTTTTGAACTGGTCGTTCAGTACAGTTACTCTCAGTTACTCTTTCTGTCTCTTAAAATGTTGCTTAACCCAGAACTAAAATCTCATGTAATTTGGTCAGATGATTGATACCATTTATGGTTGCATAGTCTTCCCACGAGAGAATAGTTTCTAATAAACGTTCAGAGTCCAACGGTTCTTCTATTTAACCTTTATCTGACCAGGTTGGTCAGTTCTGAACTATGTCGTTGTCAGTTGACTACATCTCTTCTACAAAGTTAGACATTTTGGGACACATGCAAATACATCCATGGAAATCACATTTAGAATAATGCATTTAGCATTCAAATGATCCTCCCTGAACATGCAATAAGTAGCATGCCATGATTATACAAAAGCATATTGGCACATACTGGTACTGTATGAAAGGAATGATGAGAAGTTGGAACATCAAGCTTTGAAACAGCTTTGAAAAAGATGCTGTGTTCTCCTTAGGGAAATATTTGAGTGTTTATTTATTTATTTTTTTTACCAGAAAGAGACTCTCCGCCAAAACTGAGTGGCACTCCAAAGAAATCCGTCAGCTTACTGCAGAAAGGTCAAAACCGAGACAAGGATTTACAATCACTGATAACAAAGTGTGCCCCTAGCTCTCTGTTTTGTCTCTCCATGGCTTACTGTGCATGAATCACCAACATGATGTGATTATGTTTTAAACACAGAGAGCATTGGATAAAGGGATGTATGTCTTTTCAGTTACAAAATACAGGATGCAAACATCCAATCACTGTGGGTTGTCAACACATTTTAATGGTGCCTATTGTATACTTTAGAGGTCACACAGAAGCCATGATTAAATTAGATGAAATATGCATCATCTTGACTCAATATTAATAATTCAAGGCAACAGAATCCTTGAGTTTGATAATGGATAAAAACAGTAAATAGACAACATTACAGTTGTTCTTCAACCTCAGTTCTGAAGAGTCGCAAGGGTCTAATGATCACCTATTGTTACTAAAACTGTGGACTGGCTGGTATTTCTATGCCATGTCAGGTTTTAGCATCCTTTGGCCAATAGGCCATAGAAATGATAGAAATGAATAGAAGGCATTCCTGAAGTGGTTGGAGTCAATACATTTTCCCTCCCACTCCCATCACATAGATCAAATAAAAAATATATATTTTTAATCTAGACAAAAGCAAATAAAACCCGACCTTGCAAGGTCTTCAAAGTCTGACAGAAAAGTTCCCTTAGCTATAGTATATAAACATATTTTCCATTCAAAGGAGAAGTCAAGTCATCAACCTCTCTCCTCTCCTCTTTGTTGTTCAACATCAAAGTTATTGATCCCTATCAGCTTCAACAGAACAGACATGAAAGTGAGCAGAAACCCTCCGTTTCCATCTGAAGATGATACTGCAAGACCTTGGAAATCCCTGAGTCATCCCTTCAGAAGCCCTCAGAACTATTCTGCAGCCCTGAAAATAGGGAGGTACATTATATGCCTGGTACAGTACAGTACATGCGACCGTGAGGAGATAACATTGTTAATTAGCCAAGTTAATTATATGGTCCTCTGCTCATCAGTGCTTCTGCCCTTCTTCTCTTCCTCTGATGTCACAATGTTAAATGCCTAGAAACTGAACAGACGGAATTCAGTCAGAATTATTCTCATGGATGCTTTGGGGGTATTTTTGGTTAGAGTAAAACAATACCCTCCTTAAAAACTAAGAGGGATTCTCATTTGTACTAATGCATTACTCTGAATGCCCTGAAATTAAAAGCAAAAGTGACATTGCAATTAAGCATTTGGAATAGCACATTTAGCTTGAGTAAGGCAGGCGTAAACCCACTCTCTCTCCCAATGGGTGGCAGATGCCTTTTGATGACCACCCGCTGGTGCCCCAGTTCCGCTGCTGGATGTTGCGAGTGTGCCGAGTGGCACAGAGGTCTAAGGCTCTCAGTGCAAGAAGTGTCACTACAGTCCTGGATTCGATTCCAGGGTGTATCCCATCCGGCGTAATTGGGAGTCCCATAGGACGGTGCACAATTGGCCCAGCGTCGTCTGGGTTTGGCCATTCTGTTTTTAATGCAATCAAGTGAGAGATACTCTGGAGTTAGCTAGATCCCCAGTCCACATCATACACACTCTCTTCCATGGGTTTCTGTGGCTGCGTTTACACAGGCATCCCAATTCAGATTTTTTTTCCCCCACTAATTAGTTTTTTGACCAATCACATCAGATCTTTTCACAACAGTTCTTTTTCAGAGCTAATCTGATTGGTCAAAATACTAATTAGTGGAAAAAAAAGTGTAAATGCAGCCTGTTACTCAGATGTATAACCTGGCCATTCTTGCCTACCCAAATGATCTTAGGCTACATTTACACAGGCAGCACAATTCTGATCTTTATTTCACATTTAAAAAATTCAGAGGTGGTGATGCAGTTCAGAGGTATAGTGGTTCCTGGGAGCATGGGGGTAATGGAGTCTTATGAGTGAAGATGTGGGAAAGAAAATGGTATGTTTTAAATTGTGAATGTGAATGTGATTTGTGAATGTGTTCCTAGGCCAGAGTGAAAGGCCACCCTGAAAAGGTGACCCTGCGAAACCATTCTTTAGTTTATTAAATCTTTGATAAATGCCTTTGTTGTCTGCCTCTACTTCACCCTGGTTGTTTAACCCATATCCTAAAGAACCTGTCAATTTTTCACCTCATGACACATTTCGGCTGTGTTTACACATTGCAGACCAATCCTGATCTTTTGCCAGATTTTTGGCAAAAGAGCTGATCTGATTGGTCAAGACCAATTAGTGGGAAAATATCCAAATTGGACTGCCTGTGTGAACCCAGATTTTTGTGCTTTATAAATACAAAGCCATCGTACGATAGGGAAGGTCATCTGTTAATCATGCATGAATCTCAAAACTAAATAGTCCAATGTAATGCTATATCTCCAACACCAATGCTATAGAAACTCAGCAATGAAATACCCTCATGATGGATCCTGTTCACTATTCCAGTTATTGACAATGTCATATTCATCCATTCGTATAGGTAATTCTTAATCGAATGATTCCAAAGACAGCAAACACAGACAACACCATTGATTCAGAGGGTCACTCCTTTTAGGTTAAATAAAATGATTTGCCATGACAGCAGCAGAGGACGTGGAAGTAAGTCACCCACTGGGCAAAAACCAGTTGCTTACGTGTCATGGGTTAAGCAACCAGGGTGAACAATGTATCTATGTGATGACTTTGAATCAACGCGGAAACCTGATTGGATTTGCAGAAGACATCAAGGTAAGGGGATTTCGTATTTTTTTCACCAGATTTCTACCGAAATTCAATGACAAGGTGAAATGTTTTGTTGCTTTTACGAGTTTATCATAGTCTCTCGGGTGGATTTAAAAGGTAAAGTCACATTAATATTACTGTCGTTATTGGTTGTAGCGGGCTAGTGACAGTAAGTCCATTTGTTGTTTTTAGGGTGGGTGTGGTATATATGCCACCAGCTACATGGTTGACTCATTTGAAGAGAAGTGGAGGGTAGTAGCTACTGCACAGAATGATTGTATATAGTGACACACATGCAACATAACTTGTTTTTCCAAGTGAACATATTTCCCTGTCATGTTTTGTTTAAAAAGCGAATTCTCACCTGCTACTGTATGCATGTTCTTACATACTGTACGTAGCTTTAAAGAGGCTATTTAAAGCTACTGTTGAATAGGAGAAATTGGACTGAATGATGGCATTTTACACATCATGCTGATAGGAATTCATGGCGGTTTTAGCCAATGGGATGAAACTAGCAGAGTTAAAGTAATCCAAACTACTTTGGTGTGGATTATGGAAATTGAGAAAGAACTCGTGACAAGGTTTATGTCCGATTTACATTTTATCTAAAGACCATTTTCAAGCTCCACGTGGGAGACTTTAATACCATAGACAAGTGAAATCAATAGTTCAAGACAGATTGATTCCTCTGGCACAGAATAGTGATGAATTGAATGCACCAGCATCTTTGTACAGTACAGCTCCCTTGACTTTCAGGTCTGGCTTGATATAACTCAGCAGCCCCCGGCCCAGTTTAACCAGCAAGCCACAGAACCACGGGGGTCCGGGAGCGCCACCCACAACACCCCCGGCTCTATTCCTGAGGGGCTTCCCCGGGGCCTGTCCCCCTATACTTATGCTCTTTTGCACACCAATGTTCCTACTTGCACATCTATCGCTCATGTTAATTTGCGCAACTAATTACGTCGCTACTATGGCCTATTTATTGCCCTCACACTGTATATACATTTTGTTGACTGTACGCTTGTTTATTCCATGTGTAACTGTCACACTGCTTTGCGTCATCTTGGCCAGGTCGCAGTTGTAAATTAACTTGTTCAACTGACCTACCAGGTGAAAAATTAAAAAATAATCCTCATCCAGGAGCCAGCAACCGCAACTACCCTTTCATGCAGGGACTCGATCATCCTGACAAACACTTTGGCGGTTGGCTTCAGGGCAGTCTGGCCAGCTTCTTGGTAGCCTGTCCAGGAGATCCAGCTAGAGAACACCTAGAAGACCAGGGAAGGGCCATCTTTTTAAAGCCAGTAAGGTCCAGAAGCTTGTGCAAGCCATGCTGGATAGTTAACTGGACAGACTCCGGCAGCCATCTTGTCAGACAGTGAAAAGTCAACGATAGCATGTACCGTGCAAGACTGGTGCATCAGGTCGTGGGGCAGAACAGGAGACCGGACCCATGGGTGGCCAGTTGCCATCTGTGGGACTCGCAGCCTGATGACTTTGCAGTTGCCATGTTCCAAAAACCCTCATTTGTTCCTTGGTCCAATAGGTTTCTTGTGTGAGTAGTAGGCACTGAGTGACAACCATTCTAGTTCACCTGGAAAAATGCTGGTAATTTCCTAGTTCCTAGGGCCAGAAAATCAATTCTAATGTTTGGCCAACACTTGTTTGTGGATGAATTTGTTTTTGCGATTTGCATTTCACCAACACCATTGTCAAATGTTGAGCTCTTGAATAGACATTTTGCTCATGGGGAAAAAAAGCAACCATTCAGTTGTAGTTCCAGATTAAAGTCAAGCAAATTGTCAAATAATTCAAAAAGGCCAATGTGATTTCCATAAACTTTATTTTACGCCAATATAGCACAAAAGTGATCATATTGAACATTTCCCATGTGTCAAGACCATACAATTACACAATAAATAAATGTTTAAATTAAATAAATACAGGACATTGTGCACAAAAATAAAGATTCTGAAGCAGATGCTTTCAAAACATTGGATTTGACAAGACATTACCTGGAAGTTGTATAATACTTGCACTCATGAATCACAGTTTAAGGATCCAACTCTGGGTAGAGACGGCAATGTAAACCAAAGGATGGTACAGTATGATAAACACAATACTTATATATATATTTTTTTTTACATACTGATATTACAGGGTTATATACCATTTTATCAAAAGCTTATACCAGGTAGTGACACTAGTGCTATTCAGACATTTGAAGTTAACCAATTCCAAGTAAAAAGTCCTTGCCTCCGTAGACCATCTCATGCCACCACATCCACATTCAAAAAGGGCTGTTATTGCACAATACAGGCAGACATCCCTCAAAGGCACTTTATCCCCTTCGCCAAACAATGCAATGTAGCGCAGCCTTTTTCAACTGAACACTAAAAATCTATATTACCCAGTTATGGTTAAAAAAAATAACCTTCTGGTATCTATAGCTAAAAACTAGTGGTAAAATTACTGCGAATCCAAAGAAAGTGAAAGTTGTCACACCCATTGCCCTCCGTATGCTGTTGTGTACCAATTAGTGAAGTGTAATTATCATAAAAAAGGCAAGCAATGTCAAAGCATAAAAAAAGCGAAGACGAACTTCACAGTTTTGACATGGGGGGGGGGTCACTTGGCAGCTTGTGATCCCACTGCCATTTCAGAATCAGGTCTGAGCATGAGCTGAGAGAACAGGGTCAGGTTTGTGTACATGAAGTGAATCAAGCCAGTAGTGTGATACTGTAGTCAGAATATAGGTTCATTCAAAAACAAACAAGGGCACCATAGTCCAAAGAGGCCAGACACTAGCCTAAGATTGGGGAGGATTCCCTGAATGAACAGAGCCTCCTGGTCATTTGCTCCCAGTGGGAGCAGAAAGCAGCAGGTTGGTTGAGACTTGGATGGCGCCCAGAGTCATGGCCCTGGGGGGGTGAAGTTTTCCCTAGGTACAGAGCCATGATCAGCATCCCCTCCCCCAATCCTAACCATTAGTGGGGAGAAAAATTTGGCGTCTCGGGGCAACATCACCTTCCTTGAGCTGTGGAACCATTATGAATCTCCGTGATGTTGGAGCAGCTGGACCACGTAGCGCATGCGGTGCCTCAGCTCAGCAGAACAGCCCATTTCTGACAGCATGCTCAGGAGGTATGTGTAGGAGACGCGTTCGCGGCTGATGTAGGTCAGTAGGTAAGAGTCGGAGGACTTGCACAGGATGATCTTGGTGTGGTCGGTGTAGAAATTCACCTGGGGAGGAGGAAGTTAAATAAAGTCACGGGGCATAATTACAGTGCTAAGCTACCACAAGAGGGTTTTGGAACTGACAGTGTGGCTGTAAGGCCTTACCTGCAGGGTACCGTTGTTGAAGAGCATCACCAGAGCATGGTCGGTCTTCACCCACTGTAGAAGGAGTGGCGGCTGGGAGGGAGGCTGGTCTTCACAGTGGAGGTCGCCACCCTGGAAGAGACAAGAAACTTGTTACATTACAACCCCATTTAGATCATAAAACTACAGTGGCTTGGGAAAGAACTCACCCCATGGCATGCATCCTATTTTGCTGCTTTACAACCTGGATTTAAAGTAGATTTTTGGGAGTTTGTAACATTTGATTTACACATGCCTACCAGTTTGAAGGTGCAAAACATTTACATTGTTCAAGAAAAAACTGCTCCAGCTCCTTCAAGTTGGATGGGTTCTGCTGGTGTACAGCTCTTTAAGTCATACCACAGATTCTCAATTGGATTGAGGTTTGGACTTTGACAAGGCCATTCCAAGACATATTTCCCCTTAAATAACTTATTGCTTTAACAGTATGCTTAGGGTCATTGTCCTGATGGAAGGTGACCCTCCATCCCAGTCTCACATGTCTGGAAGACTGAAACAGGTATCCCTCAAGAATTTCCCTGTATTTAGCGCCATCCATCATTCCTTCAATTATGACCAGTTTCCTAGTCCCTGCCAATGAAAAACGTCCCCACAGCATGATGCTGCCACCACCATTCTTCACTGTTGTGATGGTGTTCTTGAGGTGTTGGGTTTGCACCAGACATGCCAAAAGCTACATTTTAGTCTTGTCTGACAAGAGTACCTTCTTCCATATGTTTGGGGAGTGTCCCACATACCTTTTGGCGAACAAAACGTGTTCCTTTTGTCTTTCAATGCATTTTTTTCTAGGCACTCTTCTGTAAAGCCCAGCTCTGTGGAGTGTACGGCTCAGTGGTCCTATGGACAGATACTCCAATCTCTGCTGTGGAGCTTTGCAGCTCCTTCGGGGTTATCTTTGGTCTCATGATTAATGCCCTCCTTGCCTGGTCCATGAGTTTGTGGGCAGTCCTCTTGGCAGGTTTGTTGTGGTGCCATATTCATTCAATTTTTTTTATACTGATTTAGTCGTGCTCTGTGGTATTTTCAAAGTTGGGTTATAAAAAAATAACCCAACCCTTATCTGAACTTGTCCACAACTTTGTCCCTGACCTGTTGAGAGCTCCTTGGTCTTCATGGTGTCGCTTGCTTTGTGGTGCCCCTTGCAGAATCTGGGGCCTTTCAGAACAGGTGTATATATACACTGAGATCATGTGACAGAGCATGTGACCCTTAAATCAAGTCCACCTGTGTGCAAACTAATTATGCAATTTCTGAAGGTAATTGTTTGCACCAGATCTTATTAGGGGGTGAATACATATGCACACCACTTCTGTTTTTATTTTAAACAAGTTCATTTTCTAATTTCACTTGACCGATTTGGACTATTTTGTATATGTCCGTTAAATGAAATCCAAATAAAAATCTATTTTATAGAGTGGTTGTAATGCAACAAAATAGGAAAAGCAGAGGGGGTGAATACTTTGTCAAGGCACTGTACACCCTGATCAGTCATGCCCTGATAAGGTGGTTAATAGAGAACCTTCAATGCCTCACCTCCATGAGGTTCTGTTCCATGTAGTTGGCCATCAGCTCCACGATCTGCTTCTGACTACAGAGCTGCTCTGGTAAAGCACTGGCCTGGAAGGTGAAGTGTTTGTTGTTGGTCAGGCAGTAGTGCACAGTCCTGTGGGGAAGACAATGGCGATGCATTAAACGAGACGAGGGTTTGAGACATTGAAAAGGCTACAATAAACCAGCAGAATACAGGTTGGCAAATCAATAAACTAAGGCTAATAACTGCTTGAATATAATTTATCAAGTTGAAAAGGACTTACTTGCGTTGATCACACAGACTCAAGTGTGTCCCCTCATTGAAAAGCACACCAATGTTTTGATTGGAGAGCTGGTAGCCAAAGCCATATTTGTTGGAATAATCAACCCACTTTGTGACCCAGATAAAGGATTTGGGCCTGGAAAGACATGGTGGGTTTCTTGTAGCTAGAGAGGAAGACACTCATTTAGAAATGTCTCAGTAATAGAATATTTCTGTATAATCAACTTGTTTAAATGCCATTTGAAGTATTGTACTAGAATAGTTTGTGGAGAGGCTTAAAGCTCACCTGCAGGCATGGCAGACAAACAGCTGTTGAGGACCTTCATGGCCGACTCCGCTATAGACGCAGGGGTAAGGCCATCTTCACACGCTTGAGAGAGGGGAGGGTGAAGTTTAGTTGAAATCCCCACCAACAGTGTGACAGTCTGGCAAACTGATTCAACTACTTATGCCACTTAAATATAATCCATGTAGATTAAAAGCTGTCTCGGCTATACATATGGAAGAGATCTGTTAGTGGTCCATTATTGGCACATCACCACATTTAAAGCATCACGTTCAGCAATTGAGGTTCATCAAACTGAAGCCGAGTAGTGACTTACGTTCTGTACTGCTGGCCACCGTGCCTTTAAAGGAGCGTGATGCTGCAGACTTCCTGGACTCCTCCTCAGCTGGTGTATCCAGCAGACCAGAGCTGACTTGCTGGCCTACCGTGGGAGGGGGAGCCTGAAAGAGGAAACAGCGGTCATGAGCAGTTGTCCTTCCTTACAAAGAATGGCACATGAGCCAAATGCAGTTTGTTGTATTGAATGACCGCTACAGATGCCAGGAGGCTGGGAGAACTATGATTTACAGAGTGCATATGCAATTGCATTTCGTTCCACAGGCCTGATTCACAAACCTTTTAAAAGATGGATCAAGCCATCACCCAGAATCTCCCCATAGATTGTCTGGCTGAAATGGGATTCTGCTAAGTACAGTACAACACTATTCTAAGACATCCACTACTATGGCTGCCCTCTGACAGTCCCTTGATGGTCTAGGTCTCTTGCTTCATCTCAGCTAACAAGCAACACTGCTGAATTGTTTGAAAGTAATTAACCTTAAGTCTAGCCTGCACTATAGAAAAGTTTAGCTTATGCTAAAAATAATCCATCCTTCAAAATACATACCTCATCGGTGCAAACTGTTTTGTAACTCATCTGGCGACTGATGGAGCATTTGACGATGCCTGACACAAGCTTGGAGATGCTCTCTCGCTCTTCACAATGGTTCTTCTCCACTATAAAACCAAACGTGTTAAATTATACCCTGATTCAATAGTTAATCCTTGGGTTAAACTGCAGCCTTTTGAAGGTCAGTCATGACTTGCCACAAAGCTTACCTTTGGATTTTCTCTTGCCAAAGAGACTCTTGGCCATCTTTGTGAAAAACCTCTTGGCAGGGCTGGGCGGGTTGAGCTCTGGCACTGTCACACAGCTGCTGGGAGGCAGTTTATCCGGGGTGAAAGCCTGAAAAAAAAAAGTTTAGATCGGGGAAACTGCAAGGTCAGCAATTCAAGCAACCACTTAGCGCAATTAATACTGCCATTCTCTCAAGTCACTCTAGTCAATGGGCACGTGCTGTTATTCCTAGTGTGGCTCTAGAAAGTACACTTCATATCCAAGGCTCAGCCCTCCAATTGTACACAAATTGCATCTAAAGATGAAGCATAATGCAATTGGAATGTCATTCAAAATACAAGTACAAATCAAGGCATTGGAGGGGGCTAAAAATATAATCCAATAAGTAGAAAGCTTTGGGAATTGGTGCTGTAAAGTCACGCCTAATTCCAGGGCATGGGCCACATACCTTGGTGAAGAATTGGTGGTTCAGGATTTGGTCTAGTGTAAGGCGGTCACTGGGGTCCTTCTGCAAAATGCCAGAGATGAGCTTCTGAGCCGCAGGAGACAGGGTCGAGGGCAGGTTGTATTTCACCTCCTTGATACACTTGTATGTCTCCTTCAGGTCAAGGGTTTCAAAGGGAGGGTTCCCGCACATCAGTGTGTACCTGGTTGAAGCAAATCAAAATATTAAGTCGCCGCACAGCCAGTTGATTTAAACTGTTGACACATTCCTCTATTTGAGGAATGTTATAAAACCTAAACACGCTTACCCATGGTCTACCTCATCACCCTTAAACTAGAGGTCGACCGATTAAGATTTTTCAATGCGAATACAGATTATTGGCAGACCAAAAAAAGCCGATAATGATTCATCGGCCAATTTTTTAATAATGACAATTACAATACTGAATGAACACTTATTTTAACTTATTAATAAAATCAATTAAGCCTCAAATAAATGAAACATGTTCAATTTGGTTTAAATAACGCAGAAACAAAGTTGAAGTGAAAGTGCAATATGTGCCATGTAAGAAAGCTAACTTTTAAGTTTCTTGCTCAGAACATGAGAACATATGAAAGCTGGTGGTTCCTTTTAACATGAGTCTTCAATACTCCCAAGTAAGAAGTTTTAGGTTGTAGTTATTATAGGACTCTATACCATTTGTATTTCATATACCTTTGACTATTGGATGTTCTTATAGACACTATAGTATTGCCAGTGTAACAGTATAGCTTCTGTCCCTCTCCTCGCTCCTATCTGGGCTCAAACCAGGAACACAACGACAACAGCCACCCTCGAAGCAGCGTTACCCATGCAGAGCAAAGGGAACAACTACTCCAAGTCTCAGAGTGACGTTTGAAACGCTATTAGCGCGCACCCCGCTAACTGGCTAGGCATTTCACATCAGTTACACCAGCCTAATCTCAGGAGTTGATAGGCTTGAAGTCATAAACAGAGCAATGCTTGACGCAAAACGAAGAGCTGTTGGCAAACCGCACGAAAGTGCTGTTTGAATGAATGCTTACGAGCCTGCTGCTGCCTACCATCGCTCAGACTGCTATAACTAAGTCTATGATTTGTTAGAACACAGAAATATGAGCCCTTTTGGTCATTAATATGGTCGAATCCGGAAACTCTCGAAAACAAGACGTTAATTCTTTCAGTGAAATACGGAACCGTTACGTATTTTATCTAAGGGGTGGCATCCATTTGTCTAAATATTCCTGTTACACTGCACAAGCTTCAATGTTGTCATAATTACGTAAAATTCTGGCAAATTAGGCGGCCCAAACTGTTGCATATACACTGACTGCGTGCAATGAATGCAAGAGAAGTGACACAATTTCACCTGGTTAATGTTGCCTGCTAACCTGGATTTATTTTAGCTAAATATGCAGGTTTAAAAATATATACTTCTGTGTATTAATTTTAAGAAAGGCATTGGTGTTCATGATTAGGTACACATTGGAGCAACGATACGCACCGCATCAATTATATGCAACGCAGGACACACTAGAAAAACTAGTAATAACAACCACGTGTAGTTAACTAGAGATTATGATTGATTGTTTTTTAAAAGATAAGTTTAATTCTAGCTAGCAACTTACCTTGGCTTACTGCATTCGCGTAAAAGGCAGGCTCCTCGTGGAGTGCAATGAGAGGCATGTGGTTAGAGCGTTGGACTAGTTAACTGTAAGGTTGCAAGATTGAATCCCAAGCTGACAAGGTGAAAATCTGTCGTTCTGCCCCTGAACGAGGCAGTTAACCCACCGCTCCTAGGCCATCATTGACAATAAGAATGTGTTCTTAACTGATTTGCCTAGTTAAATAAAGATTAAATAAATGTGTTAAGGGGGAGGCCAAATCCGTGTCCAAAAATACAGATTTCCTATCGTTTTGAAAACTTGAAATCGGCCCTAATTAAAATCGGCTATTCCAATTATTCGGTCGACCTCTAACTTAAACCATTTGAATAAACTCAATTGTGTATATAATTTACATTCAAGGCCTAAGTAGGAGCTGTAGCACCATAGAGCGAAATGTGACAAGTACGCACTTAGTCAAATACGATGGACACCAAAGGACAACCATTCCAAGTATACTTACATTACACAACCTAGTGACCAGACGTCAGACTCGGTTCCATGGCCCTGCCTGTTCAACACCTCGGGAGCAAGGTAGTTTGGCGTTCCACAGATTGTTCTGAGGAGAAACCATTTGCATTAGAGTCGTTGTTCACCTCGGATTGGCTTTGAAGGAAACCTGAATATTCAAAGGAATGGGACACATTCCACCAGATGACTTACTTCTTCCTCTGCTCGACTGTTTCTAACTTCGCAGCAAGCCCAAAGTCTCCCAAACGCAACTCCATGTTCTCATTCACAAAGAAATTGCCTGCAAGGGCAACATTTGTCAAGTCAGTTTTCCCAGGCCTCACACGAGGAATAGTTTGAAGTGCTTTGATATAAAAGTACAACCAAATAATGACAAATTCAAAACATGCCATTGAGATTTTCAAACTGAACTGAATGAGAGTTCAGAGAGCACCACCATTGTGGTAAAATAATCCAACGATACATCCTATTCCACAAATCACCCTTACACACCTAATTTGAGATCCCTGTGAAGGATGCCTCTGTTGTGAAGGTACTTCAGCCCAGATATGATCTGCCGGAGGTAGTAGCGCACTTCTGGGTCTGTCAGTGTGTGTCTTGCTTTCCAAATGTGTGCCAGGGACTACAAAGACAAGGTCAGAGTGCTGTCAGTACCCAGTGAACACCCTTCAGAATGTCTGCACAAGCTGTACCACCACAGACCAAAGCAAGCGCACAGCTCACCTTTCTACTGCAGAGCTCAAGGAAAATATAGATGTTGTCTTGGTCTTCGAAGTGATGGGAGAACTTCACCACATGTTTGTGATGTAGGGTTTTGTGAAGTTCGATTTCATTTGTTATCTGTCAGAAGAGTAATAAAACAGCCACCCAAAATATCAGTAGGAATAAAGACTAAGCATTTTTGGAAAGGAGTTAAGTCTGCAGATGATTGACAATGAAATGTGTCCTTACCTTATCCCTCTGATGAGGTTTTGACACCCTGCTCTGTGGTATCACCTTCACAGCATACATTTTGTTGCTGGAAAGGTCTGTCATTTCATAGCATCGTGCAAAGCCACCCTTTGAAGTAAAACACACTACAAATCAGTATCGGCCATAATCTGAACCATAAAAATAGCTGTTTACAGCGACATGTCTTTCCATGCATTTCATTTGTTTATAATGAAATGCAATTCGAATTAGGATAATGCGACTGCAGCATTTTAACAAAAAAATGTTCCTCCTCATGCGGCAGCAGACAGGCGAAGATTTTTGACACCGCGCTGTGTTGATACATTGTATCATGATACAAGATGCATTTAGAATATGTACATTTTATCAACTAATTAATTATCAGTGACAAGTCCGGCGTTACATCGCATCATTACAACTGGCAAAAGAACCTGAACTATCCTCATGGACGGCTTATTTAAAAAAAAAAAATAATTAAGGCGGCTGGGAGATAGCCTACCAATGACCTCAAAATAAAGTCAGAAGAGAATCTCGATAGCCTAGATTATACCTCGCTACTAACCCAGCTAGAGAATTAATGAAGCTGGAAGAGAGTTTGTCATACCCAGCACGTGGTCAT
This sequence comes from Oncorhynchus mykiss, assembly GCF_057628025.1. Classification (NCBI taxonomy): domain Eukaryota; kingdom Metazoa; phylum Chordata; class Actinopteri; order Salmoniformes; family Salmonidae; genus Oncorhynchus; species Oncorhynchus mykiss. The sequence continues at coordinate 22,727,766 of NC_143049.1, forward strand.
CATTCCGCATTGAAACAATCACATTTGAGGTTAACGTGTAGCCAGCCCTGTCTTACAGAACATGCGAACCAACCGGGAATAAATCATGCCAATGAATGAAAGTTGCCACGTTGTAACACTGACGCAGCAATAGCCAATCTCTTCATACTACCATCAAGACACATTGTCAACAGAACGGTGTCTAAATAATTGATTTGTGTGCGATACATAGCAGCACATAGATCAAATTGATATAATAATATACCTTTCCCAGAAGCTTTCCTTTGCTGTAAGATTTTCCTGTCTTGGAATCAGTCACCACCTGGGCGAGATCTGGTTTGATTTGTTCCGATTTTGTCTTGTTCGGTTTAGTAGGAAGAATAACTTGGCCATGTTCTGGACAAGGTTTGAATAGATCCGGATTCATCGTGAGACATGAAGTACGCTGAGAGGTGGTAAAACACGCAGTATTCATTCATCCAAAAAAATAGATATTCTACAACAATCCTCAGATTTAACAATTTATCCTTTTAGCGGTGTTGTATCCTGAACTCCAACTCGTATACATCTGACATGCCCGGGCTGAAAATTCCGCAGCTATATAAACTGTCCCTGACGTCACAGAAGTGGGCGGGTGAATAGGTGGCTCATTCCTAAAATGAACCAACCATATTTGCTCGAAATACTTCTCAATCAAAAATGATTGAAACAATAAATGTGATTTTTATGTGTGTGTGAAATACTGAACGTCCTCATGAACAATGTATCCAGTCACGTGACTGTATTGATTATACTGCTGTTGAATGATATGATTTTTTTTTGAGAGACAGACGGTTTAAACCTGTCATATAAAATAGACAATACATTTTTTTTCACATTATCAGAGCAACAACACTATCATACAGCGGTGTAAAGTACTTAGGTAAAAATAGTTTAAAGTACTACTTAAGTCGTTTTTTGGGGTATCTGTACATTATTTTACTATTTATATTTTTGACAACTTTTACTTCACTGCATTCCTAAAGAAAATGATGTACGTTTTACTCCATACATTTTTCCTGACAGCCAGAGGTACTCGTCACATTTTGAATGCTTAGCAGGAGAGAAAAATTGTTCAATTCACATACTTATCAAGAGAACATCCCTGGTCATCCTTGTGATAAAGTGCTGTTCGTTGATTGCTGTTTTTATTTTATTACATGTAATTTAATTCCTAAAATACTGGTTACATTGTAATTTTTAAGACAAAATCATACTAACAAGGTACGTGAGCAAATATATATTTAATCGTGAATATCCATGTCATGTTGATATAGAATAATACGTGTGACGTGCTCTGATAGAATAGCAGTGGTGGGAAATGTACCCAGTTGTCATACTGGAGTAAAGGTAAAGAAAGATACGTTAATAGGAAATGACTCAAGTAAAAGTAAAAGTCACCCAGTAAAATACTACTTGAGTGAAAGTCTAAAATTATTTGGTTTTAAATACACTTAAGTATCAAAGTAAATGTAATTGCTAAAATATACTTAAGTATCAAAAGTAAAAGTACAGGTACAAAACGTTTTACAGGTATATATCGTTTTAAATTCCTAATACTAAGCAAAGCAGACGGCCACATTTTCTAGTTTTTTTCATTTACAACTAGCCAGTTGCACACTCCAACACTCAGACATAATTTACAAACGAAGTGAGTCCTTCAGAAAAGAGGCAGTAATATCACATTGACCTTATCCCTTGGCTGAACATATTGAGGCTGTCTACTCATTTCACTTCTGACAGTGAATGGAAAGTGATTCCAGATGCCACCTAGTGGAGTAAACATTGAATGATTTCAGCATGAACTATACCACATTCGGCAGTGGGGGTACGGGGGTCCGGCTTTAAATGTACGCATGAAAGTTGTAATAGTAGAATGCACAAAGTGCAATTTCGAACTTGGGTAGTGCATCATCGTTTCCTCTTGTCATGTTAGTCATTGCATACCTTAGCGAGCTATTTATAACTTGTCAGAAATGTCCAGATCAACTAGCCCATGTCAGCGAACGTGTTTTATTTAGTTTTTTTAGCCTATAAATATTGCTGTGATTTTTTTGTCACTCAAATATCACATGAATACACATTAGACATGGCAAAATGTATAGAATTGAAAGGAAAATAGCTTTAAACATGCAAAATTCTCTACACCAATAAGAGGGGTGTGAACAGCTTGTGTCATGAACAGGGCTTGTGACCATAGAAATAGTCTAGGGGTGCACAGCGGTGTTCCCTGATGCTGAAAGGGGGGACAGCAACGCAAAGTGTCTGGATACAGCTTTTAGCAGTGGTATATTGGTCATATACCACAACCCCTTAAGGTGCCTTATTTATATTATAAACTTGTTAACATAGTAAAATTATTTTTATGTCACACCTGCAGTAGATCACAGATTTCAGGTAATCAGGGCTCAAATCACCTGGTTTATAATGGCAAATAATCAGTGGCTTGGTTAATTCAGGATCTGGACATACAGTAGGTCAACCCTTTCTAAGCTTTACATGTTGAGACGCTGTGTTCAAAATGGTACATTTTCAGCAATCGGAAAGCTGCTTCCTTGGTTTTAGGCATAAAATACATATTACAAATAAAGAATGTTTCTTTTTAATAAAGGTTCCTGCTAATAATTGCCCCCCCGTAATTCAAACAATGGCAAATTCCTTTTTATGTAAATGTCTCTGGGGTCTGCATCTTGATCACTTCACTTGCATTTCAGAACCAAACCATGGAAGGCAACAAGAAACATTTAGAGTGAATAACTTTTACATTTTATTCTGAAATGCATGAATGAATACATACATGAATGCAATTTTACCTTACCACAAATATACTTTGTGATCTGCCTAATAAAGTGGTATTTTAACACAGTTATCACCTTTTGAGTGATTTGAGGATGAACAGTACTGCAAACTTTCATTTTCAACCAGTCTTAAGGACTTAAGAAGGCATTGGAATGCAAAATGAATGTACAAAAAAAAAAAAAATGAATGAAGGACTGGAAGGTTGGTAGATTTAGAGCAGGGGTGTCAAACTCATTCCATGAAGGGCCTAGTGCAGGGTTTTCCAAACTCAGTCCCTGGGATCCCAAGGAGGACACGTTTGGGTTTTTGCCCTAGCACTACAGAGCTGATTCAAATAATCACCAAGTTTAGATAATTTGAATGAGCTCAGGACAGAGTTTGGGAAACGCTGGCCTAGTGTCTGCAGGTTTTTGCTTACAATTAAGACCTAGACAACCAGGTGAGGGGAGCTCTTTACTAATTAGTGATCTTAATTCATGAATTAAGTACGAGGAGCGAAAACATGCAGACACTCGGCTCTAGGTGCAATGAGTTTGACACGTGATTTAGAGGGGGTGGGTGGATCAGGTTCAAAACATGCCCATGTTGTTAATGTCTCCATCTCCTTTGGCTTTCTTGTCCTGGGACTCAGACCAGGCCTTGTTGATGGTGCGCTTCATCTCATCGTCCCCATCAGAGTACATCTTTTTCAGCATGCTCATTAGTCCATCGCTAGGATCAGCATTCTCTTCTGGGTTTACACTGGGCTTACTGTGCAAAAACGACAATGTTATTTGTATTTCTCTAAAAAGGTTTGGCAGTAAACATCTTGAACAGTGTCAAAGTTACAGCTCAATATCCATTACAAGTCTAATCAATTAAGAGTGATTTAATCTTCAACCATTCAATTATTTGGTTTAGCACACTAAATTGTGTTTGACTTACTCTTTTTCTTTGATCTGTTTCTGCACCTGTGTTAAGCATTCCCACTTCTTGGTAGTCTTCTTCTTACACATTACCAGGACCATATCTGTTTTAATCTATAAAAAATAAGGATATGACAAGGGATGTCATTTACACTTTGCCCAGATAAAGTATTGCAGTTTACAATGTTGATGTAAATCTAAAAGAATCAAACACCTTTTTAGAGCTGTCCTGAACATTAACAGGATTAAGAAGATTGTTGATTGTCATTTGATGGTTCTTCCCATCCAAATCGTTCACAAGTAGAACGAAAGACCTGTATGCAGGAAACAATAGATCAGTTTAAATAAAAAAATAAAAAAAAACAGGCAAAGGTGTTGACTAAGAGAGAGCAAAAGGGATTGAAGCATTTATCAATGTGACATGACTAAAACATAGCCTACCTCTCTGTGAAAGTGACCTTCACATTTTCTGGTGCAATCTTGTGTACGCCATTGAGGGTGATGTAGATTTTGACAAAATTTTCTGATTGGTCCCACCCTGCGTCAAAGAACATGCATTCATTGTAAAAGCAGCAGTTGCCTACATTTTTTACATTAGTGTTTGCTAGCCGAGCTGCTAGGAAAGCAATTCATACTCTTAGATATTACAAAAGTAGTACCATAGTTGTTTATTTTGACTGTGTATGCTTTTGAGGCAGAGGTTGGATCTGCCTCCCTTTTTGCCAGCTGCTCTTTCTGATGTCGCTTCACTGATATCTCCTTCTCAATCTTCTTCTGTTCCAGTTTGAGGACATCCTGAACACGTGTTCTCTCAGACTTCTCCAGAAGACTGGCGATCTCCAGTAGGTCTGTCTCCAACTGGTTGATCTAAGTATATAAAAAAACATTTATGCCTCTACATCGAGAATAAAGCTAACGTTAGCTAGCAAACATTGATTTGCAACAGCTAGCTAGTAAGCAACTCGTTAGCTAGCTAACAAGTAAGTTAGCCGTCACACCAAGACGCCAACACTAAGCTAGCACACATCGCTAACTAAAGTGAACTAGCTACTTGACATGCCACGGTTGACTTCATATTTAGTTAACGTTACTGAGTACAATTTAGATAATATTAAAATGACTAGAATTAAGTATTCTAGCTCATTCCTAATTATATGGCGCAACATCAGCTAGCTTGCTAACGATAACATCCCATATAAGCATTGGTAGCTAACTGGCAAGTAACCAGGCTGAGAAGACTTTCACCGGGCTATTTTCATGCAATCCTCAGCAGTCCCATAACATGATGGCTAATTACCTGTTCGCTGAGGTCCATTTCGTCGTTTATTCTGTAAGGTTTATATGGGTGTGTTTTGGATAGATTAACAGCGAAGTTTCCAATGCTCCTTTGTAACAATGAAAATGCTCCGTCTAGAGCGATTGGTGTTTCACTTGAGTTCCGCCAATATTTTCACCTTTCGCTATCGGTCAAAATGTGCACTGTACAATGTCCAATGATACCTGAAAATCAATTTGCCTACTAATCATTTTTTTCCACTTTTCTTTCACATTACTCGAGTTGAAGGAAACAAGTACAACTACTATTTGGCTCAGAATAAAAATCGACAGTGTATTTAGATGAAATCACTATATTTGCTCTGAGACGCAGTAGTAGTACGTTTTATTGGTTTCTCGCAGTCACACTGAATTGTACACATTTACAATCATAACATCAATCATATATAATTATCGAATAGTACAATCCTAAACTAGCAAATCACTTGTGCAATATGCCGAAATCGCTCTGCAATTTCCTGGTTGCTAAAATTCTAATAGTTAGCCTAATTTCAGTTTGTGACAAAACAAGCAATTCATTAGTGTTGAGAATCAACGTACCATCTAACCCGCTGTACAATATAATGTCAATAACCAAAAACATTGTATTTTCAGCTGGTTGAAGCTGGTGTACAAAACTGAAAGTAAAGACACAAAAACTAAACATAAGAACGGAAAGTATACAAATAGTGCACATAGAACTGATCTACCGCTTCTTATATACTGACAAAGAATATAAAGGCAACAATTTCAATGATTTTAATGAGTTATAGTTTATATAAGGAAATCAGTCAAATAAAATAAATTAATCAGGCCCTAATCTATGGATCTCACATGACTGGGCAGGGGTGCAGCCATGGGTGGGCCTGGGAGGGCATAGACCCACCCACTTGGCAGCCAGGCCTACCCACAGGCCACTGAGGAGCCCAGCCAATCAGAATGAGTTTTTCCCCACAAAGGGGCTTTATTAAAGTGGTCCTGGGCTGGTGTGGTTACACGTGGTCTGCGGTTGTGAGGCCAGTTGGACTTAATACCAAGTTCTCTAAAACGACGTTGGGGTGGCTTATGGTAGATGCAGTATCTGGGATCTACATCTGTTTATATTAGTTACTGTGCTGTTACTAAGCAGTAATGCATTACGGCAGTGTTACGTTACTACACCTAATAGGAAATGCACATGCGCACTGGGGTGCCGGGAACTGTAGAGGACGAGGGGTTTTGACTAAACGAAAACTAACTGTACTCCCGTCTCCTGCCTGGTCATTTCTCCACAACACAAATATTACAGTAGAGAAATTAACATTAAATTATCTGGCAACAGCTCTGGTGGACATTCCTGCAGTCAGCATGCCAATTGCACACTCCCTCAAAATCTGTGACAATGTGTTGTGTGACAAAACTGCACATTTTAGAGTGGCCTTTTATTGTCCCCAGCACAAGGTACACCTGTGTAATGATCATACTGTTTAATCAGCATCTTGATATGCCACACCTGTCATGTAGGTTCACAATATTAACATTCAATGTGTCAAAATATATGATCATTCACAAGGAATGTGAATGTGATCAACATTTACAGTAATATACATACACAATATATTTTATTTCAGCTCATGAAAACATGGGACCAACACAAATCAAATCAAATTGTATTTGTCACATGCACATGCGCTTACAAGCCCTTAACCAACATTGCAGTTCAAGAAATAGAGTAAAGAAAATATTAACAAAATAAACTAAAGTGAAGAAAAAAAATCTCAAAATCAAAAAGTAACACAAGAAAATTACATAACAATAATGACGGGGTACGGGTACCGAGTCAATGTGCAGGGGTACAGGTTAGTTGAGGTAATTTGTAAAGTGACTATGCATCGATAATAAACAGCGAGTAGCAGCAGTGTAAAAACAAAGGGGTGGTCAATGTAAATAGTCCAGGTGGCCATTTGATTCATTGTTCAGAAGTCTTATGGCTTGGGGGTAGAAGCTGTTTAGGAGCCTTTTGGTCCGCTTGCAGTGCGGTAGCAGAGAGAAAAGTCTATGACTTGGGGGACTGGAGTCTTTGACAATTTTTTTGTGCCTTCCTCTGACACCGTCTAGTATATAGGTCCTGGATGTCAGGAAGCTTGGCCCCAGTGATGTACTGGGCCGTACGCACTACCCTCTGTAGCGCCTTACAGTCAGATGCCGAGCAGTTGCCATACCAGGCGGTGATGCAACCGGTCAGGATGCTATCGATGGTGCAGCTGTATAACTTTTTGAGGATCTGGGGACCCATGCCAACTTGACATGTTGCGTTGATATTTTTGTTCAGTACTTTCTTTCAATGAGAATGACAGATCTATAGCTCACATTTCTATGTGAATTTGGTCAGGTCGCCCAAAACGTTACATATTGCAGTTTTAATATAATACATTTTTAAAATATGCCTTCCTAATACTGAGTTGCATCCCCTTTTGCCCTCAGGACAGCCTCAAATCGTCGGGGCATGGACTACAAAGTGTCGAAAGCATTCCACAGGGATGCTGGCCCATGTTGACTCCACAGTTGTGTCAAGTTGGCTGGATGTTGGGTGGTGGACCATTCTTGATACACAAGGGAAACGGTTAAGTGTGGAAAAACCCAGCAGCGTTGCAGTTCTCGAGACACTTAAATCAGTGCGCCTGGCACCTACTACCATAGCCTGTTCAAAGGCACTTAAATATTTTGTCTTGCCCATTCACCCTCAGAACGGCATACATACATAAGCCATGTCTCAAGGCTTGAAAATCCTTATTCAACCTGTCTCTCCTTCTCTTTATCAAAACCGATTGAAGTGGATTTAAAATGTGACATCAATAAGGGATCATAGCTTTACCTGGTCAGTTTGTCATGGAAAGAGCAGATGTTCCTAATGTTTTGTACACTGTGTATACAAAACAACAATACTATGACAACAAGGTTAGGGGTGGCAGCTTTAGAAAATACATCTTTAGAGTTCTTAGGCAGGCATTTTTAAGGCCCTGGGCTATTTGGTGTGTGCATTGGTCTGTTTAGTGAATGGGAGAGTTCTGATAATGGCCTGTGCGTGTCATGGGAGTGTTCAGTTTGTGGATGTTTGCCCGTCCAGTAATTTGCCATCTAGTTGGGGTGAGCCAGTCTGAAAACTGGGAGTTCTGCAAGGATTTAGCAAATAGGAGTCTACAGCAATGACCATGTTTACATGCACACAGTATTCTGGATAGTAGCTCAATCCCGCTTAAGGTCTTATTCGGGATAAGCTGTTTACACACACCTTTGATATTCCGCTCATGAGTATCCCTGTACCCATAAATAAACAGAATATTCATAATTTAAGTATATGGGTTAAATGGAATAGTAACTAAAATCTGAACACTGACTGTAGGCCTATAAACTCTCACATGTAGCATAATATAATCATAATTATATTAACTTTGCAGAATTATGCATTTCTTGCAGTGAAAATATTCAACAAATGTTAATTTTGTCTCGGGAACAGGAGTGGAGAAATATTTATTTCAGCATCTCTTGAGATAATGCAAATGTGTGTAATACAGTGCCTTGCGAAAGTATTCGGCCCCCTTGAACTTTGCGACCTTTTGCCACATTTCAGGCTTCAAACATAAAGATATAAAACTGTATTTTTTTGTGAAGAATCAACAACAAGTGGGACACAATCATGAAGTGGAACGACATTTATTGGATATTTCAAACTTTAACAAATCAAAAACTGAAAAATTGGGTGTGCAAAATTATTCAGCCCCCTTAAGTTAATACTTTGTAGCGCCACCTTTTGCTGCGATTACAGCTGTAAGTCGCTTGGGGTATGTCTCTATCAGTTTTGCACATCGAGAGACCTACATTTTTTCCCATTCCTCCTTGCAAAACAGCTCGAGCTCAGTGAGGTTGGATGGAAAGTATTTGTGAACAGCAGTTTTCAGTTCTTTCCACAGATTCTCGATTGGATTCAGGTCTGGACTTTGACTTGGCCATTCTAACACCTGGAAATGTTTATTTTTGAACCATTCCATTGTAGATTTTGCTTTATGTTTTGGATCATTGTCTTGTTGGAAGACAAATCTCCGTCCCAGTCTCAGGTCTTTTGCAGACTCCATCAGGATTTCTTCCAGAATGGTCCTGTATTTGGCTCCATCCATCTTCCCATCAATTTTAACCATCTTCCCTGTCCCTGCTGAAGAAAAGCAGGCCCAAACCATGATGCTGCCACCACCATGTTTGACAGTGGGGATGGTGTGTTCAAGGTGTTGCTTTTACGCCAACATAACGTTTTGCATTGTTGCCAAAAAGTTCAATTTTGGTTTCATCTGACCAGAGCACCTTCTTCCAGATGTTTGGTGTGTCTCCCAGGTGGCTTGTGGCAAACTTTAAACGACACTTTTTATGGATATCTTTAAGAAATGGCTTTCTTCTTGCCACTCTTCCATAAAGGCCAGATTTGTGCAATATACGACTGATTGTTGTCCTATGGACAGAGTCTCCCACCTCAGTTGTAGATCTCTGCAGTTCATCCAGAGTGATCATGGGCCTCTTGGCTGCATCTCTGATCAGTCTTCTCCTTGTATGAGCTGAAAGTTTAGAGGGACGGCCAGGTCTTGGTAGATTTGCAGTGGTCTGATACTCCTTCCATTTCAATATTATCGTTTGCACAGTGCTCCTTGGGATGTTTAAAGCTTGGGAAATATTTTTGTATCCAAATCCGGCTTTAAACTTCTTCACAACAGTATCTCGGACCTGCCTGGTGTGTTCCTTGTTCTTCATGATGCTCTCTGCGCTTTTAACGGACCTCTGAGACTATCACAGTGCAGGTGCATTTATACGGAGACTTGATTACACACAGGTGGATTGTATTTATCATCATTAGTCATTTAGGTCAACATTGGATCATTCAGAGATCCTCACTGAACTTCTGGAGAGAGTTTGCTGCACTGAAAGTAAAGGGGCTGAATAATTTTGCACGCCCAATTTTTCCGTTTTTGATTTGTTAAAAAAGTTTGAAATATCCAATAAATGTCGTTCCACTTCATGATTGTGTCCCACTTGTTGTTGATTCTTCACAAAAAAATACAGTTTTATATCTTTATGTTTGAAGCCTGAAATGTGGCAAAAGGTCGCAAAGTTCAAGGGGGCCGAATACTTTCGCAAGGCACTGTATGTTATCTTGACACTGTTATGCAAGCAGTCAGCATTCCAACCACATAACATATGCACCCAAGACCAACTGAAGTCTTTTCAGAAACATGTTTTGAAGTTCTCAGCTTTTCATTTCTTTAAAACCGGTCAAACTGATGACATTTGGCTTTTTGCACAGATCCAATCTTTCCACTGTTTTGGACTTATTGTGTTTTCTCCCCGGTCCTTAAATGAAACCGACTACTTTACCGGTGTTAAATAGATTACTAATGCATTCATTCTGTTGATGGAAGTAATTCTAGTGAGCACTACTTTTAGTCTTCTGGGGCAACAACTTATAACAGAAGAGAAGCTGCATGTTCAAACTATAGCTGACAAACAAATGGCCTACCAAATGTCAGAAATTATAAGTAGAAACATGTCTAAATTAGGGGTGAAAGTAGTCAGTAGTCAATTATTTATTGTAGGCTAAATTATGGTGGATCAAACTGCTCAGGTAGCCTACTTTTTGAAGTGATATGTTTGACAGTCAGATGAAAACATCACAACACCCATGATATGTGCAACTGAGCCTGTGCAGACCGCAAAAACATCAGTAAACAGGATGAGATGTTTACATGCCACAGTATCCCGTTTTAGATCAGCATATCCCAGGCATCTTATCCAGGTTTCTCATAACTGGGATACAAGCCTTTTCAGGTTATTGTAAACGGGATGATGTTTATATTTGTCAACTCAAAAACAGAATACTTGAGTATCCCGAATAATAACGGGACACTTGTGTGCATGTAAACGTAGTTAATGTCTCAGGGATAAATGTGAGCCACACTGGTTGTGAAAAAGATCTGGCTGTGAAAAAGATCTGTGAAAAGACCTGATGTCATTGTTCAAAAGACCAGTTAGTGAAAAAAATGTTTAACGAATTGGGCTCCCATTGAATATTTACATTCAATAATGGAAAAGACACTTTGCTAGTGGAAGCACTTTGTCAGAATGATAACAAGTGAATGGACAACCTCATTTGAGCACTGTGACCTCTCAGACATACCAAATGGTTAATTGAACATAGAAAATGATAAGTTATCTCAGGAGCATCCTTGACATAAGGCTTTTTACAACGCCAACAGCAAAGCACCGATTCTCATTAAAAGGCAATCAGGGGATTCAAACATACATCCTTTTATTTGTTTTAATACAGTTGACACCTTTAAGCTGTCAGTTGCAACCTTCAATTAACAATTCAAAGTGGTGTGGAAAAGAAAAACAGAGTTCACAGCATAGTGTACTGTGTTGGTCCGGTCGCCCGACAATGACTAACCCTAATCACCAGTAGTGTAGTAGAGGATAAATGCACGTAAATGCTTTTATATTTTGCACGAGTGTTTACCCGTCTTCTGCAGGTTTAGGGACCATTACTTTACTCACTGCAAACGATGACCACCTATTATCATTATTTTTTACCACTACATCATTGAGATAAATAAAATCACCACATGGCCCGCTGTATTCCAGACATCTGGTTGTGGTCCGCCAGGTGACGGAAGACTATGCGACTGAGACGCCACCTGCGCTTGACGCCCCGCGGCCGTGAGGTCATCACACATCTATTCCGGATTCGTACTGGGCAGCTGTCACGTGGTAGCGCGGCGATTTCTTTATCGGCAACATCCTGCAAGGATAGTTATTTGGCTTAATATTCATCAAATATAAGCTACTCAAACAAGTTGTAGTTACCATTAATGAAATTATAATTGATGTTATCATAGGACATCCCGCCCCAGTAGTTTCAAGTTTCAATGTCACGCTCACAAGTACAGTGAAATGCCTTTCTTGCAAGCTCTAAACCCCACAACGCAGTAATCAATATCAGTGTGGCACTAAAAGCAACATAAGGGGGGGAGGAATAAGAACATGATCTGTGCTTTCGAGATGTTGACGATGAGTATGACGTGTCTTTTCTCATTAACGACAGCTCTGCTAGCGTTAATGTCAAAATACATTCTTTACTCACCGAATATGGAGTATTACTGGGCAATGATCTTCATTTACTCCCTTTATGGCCAGTATGTACGTCCAAAAATTTACAAGCAACTAAAAAAAAAATGCCACTTTGGCACCTCCAATGTTGGCACCTCCAGCTGTTGTAGACTTACGACCTGTGCATGGCAGTAATGAGTGATTGGAGGTGCCAAATAGGATTTTTTTCAGTTGCTTGTAATTAGAAAATATAATTTTTGTTGCTGTCTAATGGGAGTTTGAATCAAAACTTCCTAGGCGTTAGAGAAGCCACGTCATACTCATCGTCGGCATCTCTAAAGCACAGATACTGGGGCAAGAACATCCCAACAAACTATTTAACAAAACACAAAATACTGAACATTACAACCACAGAAAAGATAGTTGAAGCACAATATGCATAATTGTGGGCTACCTGAAGCTCCTTGGGGAGAACAGTGTTCTTCCTTAGTGCATTGATCCGTAGTCTTTCATCTGCATAGTCAAAGGCCATCTGCCTTCTCTTCACGTCGCGTAGCATTCTCCAGTCAACATAGTACCCTCTGACTTGCTCCACCACACTCCAGCAGCTTCTCAGAGTCTGGAACACAGACATGAAGTTGAGAAACCATACACAGATGATAGCATACAGGAGATCTACCTCTGGTCCACGTTCATGCGTAGGATGCGCATACAGCTAGTAGTGTTGATCCAACGCATGCGTGTGCATCAGAAGCAGAGCCAGTCTGGTGGCACACCCCGCCTTATCTCAGCTCACTGGTCACCATAGCAGCACCCACTTGTAGCACGCGCTCCTGCAGCTATATCTCACTTGTCACCCCCAAAGCCAATTCTTCCTTTGGTTGTCTTTCCTTACAGTTCTCTGCTGCCCATGACTGGAACGAACTGCAAAAATCTCTGAAGCTGGAGACTCATATCTCCCTCACTAGCTTTAAGCGCCAGGTGCAGTGCATAACCCATCTGTAAACGGCCCATCTATCTACCTACCTCATCCTCATACTGTATTTATTTATTTATCTTGCTCCTTTGCACCCCAGTATCTCTACTTGCACATTCATCTTCTGCACATCTATCATTCCAGTGTTTAATTGCTATATTGTAATTACTTCGCCACCATGGCCTATTTATTGCCTTAACTCCCTTATCTTATCTCATTTGCACTCACTGTATATAGACTTTTTGTTTTCTTTTGTTCTACTGTATTATTGAATATGTTTTGTTTATTCCATGTGTAACTTTGTGTTGTTGTATGTGTCGAATTGCTATGCTTTATCTTGGCCAGGTCGCAGTTGCATATGAGAACTTGTTCTCCACTAGCCTACCTGGTTAAATAAAAGTGAAATATATATATTTATTTTTTTAAACACAAAGTGCTGCTCAAACGTTTTCCTTCGAAGTTAGAAGACTTAGCCCAAAAGCTGGCAGATGGCGATAGTCATTTAATAATTAACATACAAAGGAAACACTTTTGCAGCCTGAATAGAGAATGTACGAACCGGTCCACAGTGGATACGAGTGTATAACCGGCTGCATGCAGTCTCTTTGGACGGTAAGCTGAAATGACTCAATATCGCCATCTGCCGGCCTTTGGGCTACAGAAGAATGGCCATGCTTGCAGAGAAAAGCTATCCAGCACTCTAGCAACATCTTTACTTTGGTGAGTTACAAAAATAGATTGAAGCCAGTAGTCACTTAACAAAGTTGGGGAAACAAACATTTTCTATGAAAGGATAAATGGAAAGCATCAGAGCATAGAGGCCATGGTGATCCTGTTAAATTACTAGAGTGGCAATGTCATAAACCCTCAAAGTTCCAAAATGGGGTGAATATGGCAGCCATATTGGTCAGGGAGAAATCTAAACCAGTCTAATTGGAATTAATGGCAGTAGAGGCATGACCCTGATTTTACTTGTGCAGGAAAATAAAATGTGATATTAGAAATCGTGTAATAGAATTAGTCAATCTAAAACATTGTCAAAAAATGATCAATAGTTTATAGAGGTTTTATACACATTTTCTGTATAAATAGCCTCATATGTAAACAGACCATGAATGTCACACATTTTTTTTTTTTGAAAGCTGTGAGTACTGATATGATACAATATCAGTTCCTGTATCAAATTGTCTAAGTCCTATCATCAACTGACTTCAGCCAGTGTATGGCTATAGATTGACTGCATGGTCTGAATGTAATACTGGCTAAATGTATGGAATCACTCCTCAAACTGTCTTGCCTAGTGCAGATAAAATCATTATTTTTACATGATCGTATCACAGCACTGGCATACTATGGTTGACCAACTCCCTGACCTTGATCCCATCATAAGAAGATTCAAATAATTTGTTGTTGTAGCGCGATGGACCAGAGCTAGGCTTTCGTTAGCATACTAGCTAGCAATCCCGTCTTCTCCTCCTCTTTCAGGCTATAAAGTCCACAACTGAAATGTACCCTTGATGAAATCCTTAACAATTATTCAAACGACGTCATACCTGTTTAGGTGTACAAAAGGAGGAGTGAAAAACATTTAACCCCGCAAGTGCAGTCCTACAGGCCGCCGCCATCTTGACAATTGCGTCTTCTTCTGTTCAAAATGTTGATGTGCAGAATACTACCACCTTGCGACAAGGCGGGAGTTGGCCTGCATGTCATTTTTACTGGGTTGTCACCATTACAGCCACAAAGTAAAATTGTCTATATCGCAACAATTTATGAAAACACATTTTTTTTGCCTGAATTTAAGGCATCAGGTTAGCAGTGTGGTTACGTAAGGGTTAAGGTTATTGTTAGATTTAAAATCAGGTTTTGAGAGAAATTGTAGAAATAGGCAGAGTTTAGCCATAATGATATTGTAACTAGTGACGACCTTTTACACTGTGTGAACTCATTCAGGTCAGGTGCAATGCAAATGCAATAAACACAAAATATCTTGAATAACAATAATAAATACAATTAAATTATGCTTTAATGACTCGATCGAGATAGGAAAAAGAGAGAGATTCCCTGCAGAACCCCATTTTCACCTAAGGATGGCAGTATTTGTTCAGTGATGAAGTGATTTGATATCTGAGTCTGAATAATGTTTGGATTTAATCAGTTTCACATCAAATTGGTTGAGGGCAGTCCTTAATAATTTATAAAACAATACAAGTGAATTCTTTCACAATTTCCCACCAGACCATCATCGTATGTAGCTGCTTGAAGATGTGTTCCTGGATAAATACTAACTGCTAATGTGTTCACAATAAAGATACACAATATGGAGCTAAGTTGGAATTTTGAATACAGTTCAACTCATCAAATTCACATTATATAATATGTTATAATGTGAGATACCCTCCCTCGGCCGGCTCTAGGCATAAGTGACATAAGAGGTCGCTTAGGACCCCATGCCGATAGGGGACCCACAACAACAAAAACATGAAAATGATTGATATACAGTGCCTTGCGAAAGTATTCGCCCCCCTTGAACTTTGCAACCTTTTGCCACATTTCAGGCTTCAAACATAAAGATATAAAACTGTATTTTTTTGTGAAGAATCAACAACAAGTGGGACACAATCATGAAGTGGAACGACATTTATTGGATATTTCAAACTTTTTTAACAAATCAAAAACAGAAAAATTGGGCGTGCAAAATTATTCAGCCCCCATAAGTTAATACTTTGTAGCGCCACCTTTTGCTGCGATTACAGCTGTAAGTCGCTTGGGGTATGTCTCTATCAGTTTTGCACATCGAGAGACTGACATTTTTTCCCATTCCTCCTTGCAAAACAGCTCGAGCTCAGTGAGGTTGGATGGAGAGCATTTGTGAACAGCAGTTTTCAGTTCTTTCCACAGATTCTCGATTGGATTCAGGTCTGGACTTTGACTTGGCCATTCTAACACCTGGATATGTTTATTTTTGAACCATTCCATTGTAGATTTTGCTTTATGTTTTGGATCATTGTCTTGTTGGAGGACAAATCTCCATCCCAGTCTCAGGTCTTTTGCAGACTCCATCAGGTTTTCTTCCAGAATGGTGCTGTATTTGGCTCCATCCATCTTCCCATCAATTTTAACCATCTTCCCTGTCCCTGCTGAAGAAAAGCAGGCCCAAACCATGATGCTGCCACCACCATGTTTGACAGTGGGGATGGTGTGTTCAGTGTGATGAGCTGTGTTGCTTTTACGCCAAACATAACGTTTTGCATTGTTGCCAAAAAGTTCAATTTTGGTTTCATCTGACCAGAGCACCTTCTTCCACATGTTTGGTGTGTCTCCCAGGTGGCTTGTGGCAAACTTTAAACGACACTTTTTATGGATATCTTTAAGAAATGGCTTTCTTCTTGCCACTCTTCCATAAAGGCCAGATTTGTGCAATATACGACTGATTGTTGTCCTATGGACAGAGTCTCCCACCTCAGCTGTAGATCTCTGTAGTTCATCCAGAGTGATCATGGGCCTCTTGGCTGCATCTCTGATCAGTCTTCTCCTTGTATGAGCTGAAAGTTTAGAGGGACGGCCAGGTCTTGGTAGATTTGCAGTGGTCTGATACTCCTTCCATTTCAATATTATCGCTTGCACAGTGCTCCTTGGGATGTTTAAAGCTTGGGAAATATTTTTGTATCCAAATCCGGCTTTAAACTTCTTCACAACAGTATCTCGGACCTGCCTGGTGTGTTCCTTGTTCTTCATGATGCTCTCTGCACTTTTAACGGACCTCTGAGACTATCACAGTGCAGGTGCATTGATACGGAGACTTGATTACACACAGGTGGATTGTATTTATCATCATTAGTCATTTAGGTCAACATTGGATCATTCAGAGATCCTCACTGAACTTCTGGAGAGAGTTTGCTGCCCTGAAATTAAAGGGGCTGAATAATTTTGCACGCCCAATTTTTCAGTTTTTGATTTGTTAAAAAAGTTTGAAATATCCAATAAATGTCGTTCCACTTCATGATTGTGTCCCACTTGTTGTTGATTCTTCACAAAAAAATACAGTTTTATATCTTTATGTTTGAAGCCTGAAATGTGGCAAAAGGTCGCAAAGTTCAAGGGGGCCGAATACTTTCGCAAGGCACTGTATATATATATATATATATATATATATATATATATATATATATATATATATATATATATATATATATATATATATATATATATATATATATATATATATATATATACAGTACCAGTCAAACGTTTGGACACACCTACTCTGTTGTTAATTTGTTTACAGAGAAATAGCATTGTATTTGGTCAAACACAATATTTTCCAACAGTTTGCTGAGAGCTGGCAGCAAGCTTATAGGGCTGCTGTTAGAACCAGTAAAGGTTGCTTTACCACTCTTGGTTAGCGGAATTACTTTGGCTCCCCTCCATGCCTGAGGACAAAGACTTTCCTCTAGGCTCAAATTAAAAATATGACACATAGGAGTGGCTATAGAGTCAGCTACCATCCTCAGTAGCTTTCCATCTAAGTTGTCAATGCCAGGAGGTTTGTCATTATTGATCGATAACTATTTTTCCACCTCTCCCACACTAACTTTACAATATTCAAACATACAATGCTTTTCTTTCATTATTTGTTTTTTTTATGCATGAATACAATTGCTCACTGTTCGTTGTTGGCATTTTCTTCCAAAGTTTGCCCACTTTGCCAATGAAATAATAATTAAAATAATTGGCAACATCAAATGGTTTTGTGATGAATAAGCCATCTGATTCGATGAAATAATTTGTTGAATTTGTCTTTCTGCCCATAATTACATTTAAAGTACTCCAAAGTTTTTTCTATATCATTGATCTTGGCTTCATAATAAAGTGTCTTCTTCTTTTCGTTGAGTTTAGTCACATCATTTCTCAATTTGCAGTAAGTAAGCCAGTCAGATGTGCATCCAGACTAATTAGCCACTCCTTTTTTCCCGTTTCTTTCAACCGTACCATTTTTCAATTGCTCATCAATCAATGGAGCCTTAACAGTTCTAACAGTCAGTTTCAGGTGCATGTTTATCAATAATTGGAAGAAGCAACTTCATAAATTCATCAAGTGCAGCGTCTGGATGCTCCTCATTAATCACATCAGACCAACAAATACACTATTTTAGGCCCAGCTTTTGGAACTTTGGCTTTCCTGGATATACCCACTATATTGTGATCACTGCATCCAATGGATACAGCTTTAGAAAAAAGTTATAGTAAAAATGTGATCGATACATGTGGATGATCTTGTTCCTGTAGTGTTTGTAAACACCCTGGTAGGTTGATTAATAACTTGAACCAGATTACAGGCACTGGTTACAGTAAGAAACTTCCTCTTGAGTGGACAGATTGATGAAACCAGTCAATATTCAGGTCCCTAAGAAAGTAGGCCTATCTGTTTACATCACATACACTATCAAGCATTTCATACTTATTATTTAGATACTGACTGTTAGCACTTGGTGGCCAATATCAACACCCCAAAAGAAAAGTCTTTAGAAGTGCCAAGTGAACCTGCAACCACGACACTTCAATAACACTTGACATAAGATTTTCTCTAAGCATTACAGGGATATGGCTCTGAAAATATACAGACAAACTTCCCCCATGAGCATTTCTGTCTCTTCTATAGATGTTATATCCTTGTACTGCTACTGTTGTATCATCAAATTAATTATCTATGTGAGTCTCAGAAATGGCTAATATATGAATATTATCTGGTGTTAGCAAGTTACTGATTTCATGAACCTTATTTCTAAGGCTACAAATATTAATGGACTATTTTCAGGCCTTTCCTGGGTAGTTTATCAGAAATACACATAATACTGAAAAGAGCAAACAAAGCAAGAGAAAAAATATATACATTCAGCAGTCCATTAATCAACTGGTGTGTGTGTGTGCTGCGGGGTTGAAGCTACGAACCCATAGGCTTGGGTCTCTCATCCCCTCCAGGCTTCTGGGAGGCAGGGTGGACAATGAGCCTGTCATAGCTGATGTAAGCAATGTCCCCATGCGTTCTGTCAGCTTTCATGGCTGGGATCAGTTCTTTCCCCTTCTGGTGCACAGCTTCAGGATAGTCCTTGTAGAGGAAGATACATGTTCCTCTCAAGTTCTTGGCTCTTTCCAGAACAGCTGGGCCGGTGGTGGGTTTTCCAGTCCTGTGGGCGCGCTCCACCTATATCTTCCTGTGGCCCATCTTCAATCTTTCGGAGATCATTTCTCTCACTTTGTCCTCAGACTCCATCCAGGTCTCATGTGGAGATTCTGCAATTCCGTCCACAACCATGTTGTTCCTCCGTGATTGTCCCTCAAGATTTATCTATCAGTAAATGACGAGTGACAAACCAACAAGGGTAACATCTCAATTGTCCAAATGTCTTTCTCTCCCTGTGTTTTCTACATCTGCACTAATGAAAAATATCTGGACGATGTAAAACCTATCATCTCTCCCTTCAGTTTGAATAATTCTCCCACCTGTCTCCTGATTCTGCCTCTTCCTGTCCTCATCCTGTTAGTGGTTCTCTCCTCTTCCTTCAGATGAAATCCTGTGTCTAGTGATGTCCGATTGCCCACCAACCTGCGCACTCGACCCGACCCCAACCCCTCCTCCCTCCTAGGTCTGACCACTGGCTGCTTTCTCTCCAACTTCGACTGCCAGTCGTACCCCTCCTCAAGAAACAAACACTTCTCAAACAGGTATAATTTCTTTCTTTTCTATCTGTAAACTGTGTCGGAACAGCACTGAACAAATCAGATTCAGTTGTTAACTAAACATACAATTAATTTGTGCTATATCTTGAACTTAGCCCGCCTTCAAGACCCGAGATTTTGTATTTCGATCTAGCAGTATAACACTAACCCGTCATGTGAGTTAGTTACATGTTGCCAAATCTTGTTGCCGCAGACAGGAAGCAGAATGGCGCATGTGAGGGGTGGTAGCATCTAACAGTTTTATTTCATTATTTCCTGGACACTGCTTGGTGATGCAAACAACGCATATCTTTTCAGAACCATCCACTGACCACGGATATACCCTCCGACATGGTAAAAATATAGCAAAACCGGCACAGACACAGGTCGGTAAATAAGTCGCACGGATGGTTTGCTCCTGTTCTTCAGGATCTAGGGGTTCTGCCATGTTCTGAGACACCTACTGTATCCCCTCCCCAGACCTGGACCCACCTGATGTCCTCTAGGGGTTCTGCCATGCTCTGAGACACCTACTGTATCCCTTCCCCAGACCTGGACCCACCTGATATCCTCTAGGGGTTCTGTCATGCTCTGAGACACCTACTGTATCCCTTCCCCAGACCTGGACCCACCTGATGTCCTCTAGGGGTTCTGTCATGCTCTGACACACCTACTGTATCCCTTCCCCAGACCTGGACCCACCTGATGTCCTCTAGGGGTTCTGTCATGCTCTGAGAATCCTACCGTATTCCTTCCCCAGGCCTGGACCCACCTGATTTCCTCTAGGGGCTCTGTCATGCTCTGAGACACCTACTGTATCCCTTCCCCAGACCTGGATCTACCTGATTTCCTCTAGGGGTTCTGTCGTGCTCTGAGACACCTACTGTATCCCTTCCCCAGACCTGGATCTACCTGATGTCCTCTAGGGGTTCTCTCATGCTCTGAGACACCTACTGTATCCCTTCCCCAGACCTGGATCTACCTGATGTCCTCTAGGGGTTCTGTCATGCTCTGAGACACCTTCCGCAGACCTGGATCTACCTGATGTCCTCTAGGGGTTCTGTCATGCTCTGAGACACCTACTGTATCCCTTCCCCAGACCTGGATCTACCTGATGTCCTCTAGGGGTTCTGTCATGCTCTGAGAATCCTACTGCATCCCAGACCTGGATCTACCTGATGTCCTCTAGGGGTTCTGTCATGCTCTGAGACACCTACTGTATTCCTTCCCCAGACCTGGATCTACCTGATGTCCTCTAGGGGTTCTGTCATGCTCTGAGACACCTACAGTATTCCTTCCCCAGACCTGGATCTACCTGATGTCCTCTAGGGGTTCTGTCATGCTCTGAGACACCTACTGTATTCCTTCCCCAGACCTGGATCTACCTGATGTCCTCTAGGGGTTCTGTCATGCTCTGAGACACCTACTGTATTCCTTCCCCAGACCTGGATCTACCTGAAGTCCTCTAGGGGTTCTGTCATGCTCTGAGACACCTACTGTATTCCTTCCCCAGACCTGGATCTACCTGATGTCCTCTAGGGGTTCTGTCATGCTCTGAGAAGCCTACCGCATCCCGGAACTGGATCTACTTGATGTCCTCCATGATCAACCACCCTCCAAGATTCCACTTTTCATTACATGTGGTTTGATCTAATCTGCTATGGACATGACTTTGACATATCATCCTGGGCACAGTGAGATACACTGATGCACTACATACGCTAGCACTGCAAACAGCTGTGCCTGGACTTTACAGTCTCCCTCTTCAAGTCCACCCTCTGAGACTGGCTGCCCGTCGAGTGAAAGTGACTGTCAGAACCACTTGTAGCACCCACCTCTTTTCTCTATCCCACACGCCAGAACTGAGATTTTAAAATATCAGACCCTACTTCTCCCAAGACTGTCCCCATCTCATATTATGTACTTTACTTGTCATTCATACTCCTGTTTTCTCAACTAAATTGTATTTTATTGTTTGTGTTGATGTTTGCCTATACTCATGTATTTCAGTCTGTAACTGCCATGCGGGTATATACAATAAAATCAACAAGTTCATGACACACCTCTTCCACAAAACATTGCCAGGTTGTTTTTTTACACAGGTTGTTCATTTAATGAATTGTTGTAAATCCCTGTTGGTATTCGTGAGTTTGACATTATTCAACTGTCTGTTGTGTCCTGCATTATATTCAACTACAAGTGTACTGCTGTATTACTGAGCTATGCCTATGTCATGTGGTGGAGTCTGGGAAACATAATCATAAAAGGACTAATAGCAAGACAAGACAAGGGAAGGGAAGCTCAAAATATGCCAGCCAGAGAAGCCAGTGTATGAATTGAACTGATTTGCACATGAATTAAGTGTTAATGGGAGCTCACTTTGTGATCTGCAAGGTAAGTTAATGCACAGTTGTCTTTGCTAATTTGAAAACTAAGTACAGTTTTTAATGTTGTTTAAATATTTAGGTACCCAAAAGTAATTCAAAGCAATGTTTTCATCTTAACCAGCAAAATTGTCGCAGAAATTAGCTTTGTTTACATAGCTGGGCTGACAATATTGTCATTTTGGCTGTAATGATCTCAACGCATTAGCTCATCACACCATTGATATAGCGAAGTGCGATAATAGCTTCTCGAATCCCATAGTGACTGGACACTTTTTGGCAGGGGGACACAATTTGACATGACAGACCCCCATTTAATTTCTTTGGCACTCTCACTAAGGTATCATATTAACATGGCATAAGTGGAACCGGACGGTGGATCGTCGCCGGGGGCTCTGGACTGTAGTTCATTGCCAGAGGAACCGGACCGTAGATCGTCGCCGAAGGAACCAGACTGTAGATCGTCGCCGGGGACTCCGGACCGTGGATCGTCGCCGGCGGCTCCGGACCGTGGATCGTCGCCGGCGGCTCCGGACCGTGGATCGTCGCAGGAGGCTCCGGACCGTGGATCGTCGCCGGAGGCTCTGGACTGCCGACCGGCGCCTGAGGCTCCGGACTTCCGACCGTCGCCTGAGGGTCCGGACCAGGGATCGTCACTGCAGGCTTTGTGCCATGGATCATCACGGAGGCTTCGGGCCATGGATCATCACTGGAGGCTTCGTGCCATGGATCATCACTGCAGGCTTCATGCCATGGATCATCACTGCAGGGCTTCGTAGAGCTGGCACAGGACGCACTGGGCTGGAGAGACGCACTGGAGGCCTGGTGCGTGGAGCCGGGCACAGGATATACTGGGCAATGGAGACGCACCGGAGGTCTGGAGCGCAGAGCTGGCACAACCCGTCCTGGCTGGATGCTCACTTTAGCCCGGCAAGTGCGGGGCGCTGGCACAGGACGCACTGGGCTGTGAAGGCGCACCGGAGACACCAAAAAACAACAAAATACAAACAAACGTAAAGTTCTGCAGGCTCCACAGCAACTATGCAAAAACAAGATCCCACAAACTAGGGTGGAAAACAGGCTGCCTAAGTATGATTCCCAATCAGAGAAAACGATAGACAGCTGCCTCTGATTGGGAACATTACCCGGCCAACATAGAAATAGAAAACTAGAATGCCCACCCAAATCACACCCTGACCTAACCAAATAGAGAAATAAAAAGGCTCTCTAAGGTCAGGGCGTAACAATAAGCCATGGCAAAATGTGTAGAATAGCAGGAATTTAGCTGTAAAACTGAGATATTTTCTCCGCCCCATGGCAAAATGTGTAGAATTGCAGGAAACAAACTCTAAAATGTATTTTGTCCCCTCGGCCATCAAATGGGAGGGCAATAAAAAGTTTTACCTGCAAGGTGGGATGGGCGTCCCCCAATTTTTTTTCACTTAGGCCCCCTAAAAGTTCCCTGCCTCACCCACACACTTTCAGACTATATGTGTTTCCCTTGTTTCAGATGGTTGTAGTATTTTTAAAAGACCTGATGTAAAATGCAGCACAATTCACTCCCATCTACTACGTCACTCCACATTGACTTAATCAGTGTCCGAGCCAGCTCTCTAGTTCAACACAAATACCTTCCTCAAGAAGAGTTTAGACATTCTTTCCACTGATATCGAACAAAGCAGACTAATTTAGGTGTAAACAAAATGCAAACTTTCAGGATCGAAGGGTAAAACGTGGTGTTTAAACCACACTGTTTAGGTTTCTATGTCCTCCTGACAATAGGGCAGTGTAACAGCTGGTGGGGAAGTCAGAAGCCTACACACCTTTGCATTAATAAGGATTCAGTAGAATATAGAATATATTAAAGTCGTCTATCAAACCAGTAATCAAATAGGACCTATCATCCTGTGATTGAAAATGTATCATTAGGACAAACAATGAAATGTCCATCTACCTGGGTGGGCGTTGTAAGATTTGAGTCAACACATAAAGTGTATTCGGCTGCAGAGGACAGACCACACAGAGTCACCCTGCAGGTAGAATGTTGCTAGCACACAGTTTGGAACTGTACCCTCTTTGGTGCTGCTATGCAGTGACATCACTGAGCAAAATGCAGCTGTGTGATAAGCAGTTCCTTAGGCATATTTCCCCCCCACAGAAAAGTGTATGGAGTACTAGAAACTGAACACTATACATAATGTTGCATTATCTACAGTGTGATGGGGATGTCAGTTTGGGCTAACCAAACAATAAGGGCATACTATTCCATCCTGTAGTACTAATTAAAATACGCTTTCGTAAGCATAAGCATTTCGTTAAATGGAAAACAACTGAATAGTCTAATAATGCCTAATGCCTGCATACTGTGCCCATATTGGTGGTAATAATTCATTTAGCTGGAGTGTATTATAATCAGCTCATTCATATGGCTTGTTATAATCCCATAATTATCACCATTGCAGAGAGTCTGTAACAGGCGTACCTGAACATGAAAGAATGTAGCAATGACACATATCTTTATTTCTACCCCACAGTTAAACAAATTACCCTCAGATTCTGCAGGATGTCGTCAAGGTTGTACCAGGGATGGAGGCAGACTTCAGACCTGGCTACTGTACTTTACAAATTCAAGAGGCCCATTATTTACATCCAAATGTCCCTGAAAGACTGCCAAATGAAAGGAACAGTGCAGGCCTATTTTTAGGTTTGAATCAATCATTGACAAAGCAATCATACATAAACTGTGAAAGTAATCTAACAACGTGTCCACCTACTTTAACATCCACGGACAGACCAACATGACATAAATTCAAACCAACCATTTAATGGCAGAGCCAATGTAGGTGTTTCAAATGAGGGTGTTCAATAGCCATTTATACCGCATGTGCATTTTTCCTAAGGTTATGCACTGTCTGCCTTGGGGGCAGTTGACTTCAGAACCTTTGGAATGTGCAGCATTGCCCTGGAGAGGCTGTGTCAATCAGCAGTCCTGAGACCTCCCTCTGTCATTACTCAGGGGTTCCAAAGAGGAGTCTCTCGCCCTCTCCATTTCCTCAACTTAATAGTCATTATGGACCATGTGCTATATCTCTTATAGATAACTATCCGATCAAACATAATGTAGTGCAGTTGTTGTCAACTATGATCGAGAGGAGACATCATGTGATCTGGAACTTTTGTTGGGCGAAGTAAAAGGGTGTAGTTCTGTTCAGATTAATCTGAATTTCTAAGAGGGGTTACATTATAGTCATGCTTTGTGTAGGAGCCTAGGTTATATGCTTTCATTGTTAAATTGACACATTTTCAATTTGTTTGATAATGTTGAATGATTTGTTTGACACTTCATGTATAGCCATTAGACGAAGGATGTTTTGTCCTCCTCATATTATGACTGTTTTTGGCATTAACAAGGATATAAAGACAGCAGTGAGCTGCAAGCTCACAGCCAAGCATCACAATAAAACCCAGGCTACTCCATTTCCCACTGTAACTGTTCATCCCATCAAAACACAGAGAACAAAGCCACTTTCATTTGATTCGATCCAAAATGCCAAACAAAATGATAAGGGGAACATTACGTTTCTGAATAGTTTCAGAGCAGCGTCTGTTAACTCACTTAGGGTGGGACCACCAGAACCAACGTGAGATCCTTAAAGCTCAAGCAAGAAACTTTCGACCAGTACCAGTCAAAAAATGTGGACACACCTGCTCATTCAAGGGTTTTTCTTTATTTTCACTATTTTCTACATCAATCTATGAAATAACACATATGGGATCATGTAGTAACCAAAAAAAGTGTTAAACAAATCAAAATATATTTTATATTTGAGATTCTTCAAAGTAGACACCCTTTGTCTTGATGACAGCTTTACACACTCTGATGATAATGACAAGAAAATTAATCTAAGGAGGACCAGTCTAACCTAAAAATGTGTAAGGGAGGATTTCCCCATTGAGTGTCAGTCAAGGTTACATCCTTTTGGAATTACTGTGCCTGGATTTCTTGTTAAACTTCTCAGAAAATGCTTGAAACATCATGAGATGATCATATATCAACATTGAGTGTGCAGTTTGTATCATTGAAACTCTACTAGAGACACACAACTGTAATTCGTGACATTTATGAGGTTTACAAGGGAGTACATCTGTGTTGTTACTGGATAATTTGCATGAGAAATTGCAAAGACTGACAGTACGCCTTTGTAATTTTCTGAGCAGTCCTTGCCGCTTTTCACATGTGGTTGTCCTAACAAGAAATATATTGCCATCAAGAGATTTGCTATTTATGTTTCTGGGGAGAAAATAACATGATGAAATACAAGTGCGAGGGAGAGCATACAAAAGTGTTCCATAAATTATGCCCAGTATTTACACAGCAGCCAACCCTATCTGCTGATTCCAACCACCTGAACAGCAGCTAGCGGAAGGGTGACAGTAATAACAACGGTAAAATGAATTTCACATGGCTTAAATTAAATACAGTACTTGCGAGAGGAAAATGTGTAAATTGAGGTAAAAAAGCGCAAAGGATTAGAAACAAGATTCTGCCACTGATATGAACATTCCTTTGAGGCTGTGAATAACAAAAAAGGAATTTGGGAATATCCTCGTGAAATTCAAACCGTGACTGACTGGGACTAATCAATGTAGAAAACTGTTGAACAAAATTAAAACACAGCAGCCTTTTGTAGTGTACTCTACTTCTTCCCCGGGTACATTGTAACCATATTTACACGTTGACACTTAATGTTCCTCTCTGTGGAATACATGCCTTTCCATCACGTTACTCTTCAGGGTTACGGAGGTTTTGCTTAGTGGGCCTGTTATTGGCTCTCGTCACCCACTGAAGGAGTTTAATAATGTCAGAACTGGGTTACTTCCAATAGGAGAATCCATGGGGAGAATCCTGCCATCTGCGACTCATTAACACTGTTCAAATGAACTGCTACAAAGTACTACCTAAATCCAAGACATTACTTTAAACATCTGAAAGGTGGGCTGCCATTTTTAAGTGTGTAGTTGATCTTACAGGAGAGTTAAATAGTCAAACTCAAACAGCAAAGCTAGCTGCAGCTCTGGCTATTATGTTACCTGAATTAATTAATACATCTCCCTGCGCTTATGAGCTCATGATTAGGGACAGAAGTTTTATGCGATTGGATTCTCATCACATGAAAGGCTTTTTCAAAACAATCTTAAGAACATAGTAACTAAAAAAGTAGTACCAATTTGATTTTTTGTATTTTACCCCCTTTTTCTCCCCAATTTCAATCTTGTCTCATCGCTGCAACTCCCTAATGGGCTCGGGAGGCAAAGGTTGAGTCATGTGTCTTCCGAAACATGACCCGCCAAACCCCGCTTCTTAACACCCACCCGCTTAACCCGGACGCTAGCCACACCTTTGTGTCGGAGGAAACACTGTTCACCTAAAGTCAGCCTGCAGGCGCCCAGCCCGCCACAGGGAGTCTCTAGAGCACGATGAGCCAAGTAAAGCCCCGCCGGCCAAGCCCTCCCCTAACCCGGACAATGCTGGGCCAATTATGCACCGCCCTATGGGGCTCATGATCACGGCCGGTGGTGATACAGCCCGGGATCGAACCCGGCTGTGTAGTGATGCCTCTAGCACTCTTAGACCGCTGTGCCACTCGGGAGGGGCGGTAGTATGTACTTTTATCAGATGATATCCCCCTACTCCAAACAGAAATGGAGCCAATGTTTGTGAGTCTTTCAGCTATTTCCTGGCTCTCTGTTCCTAGACCTCCCACATCACTTTCCTTATCAAAACATTGTAATTTCACTGTGCATGCTGAGTCCCTTGCTAAGATTCAGACTCATTAGCAAGAATGAAGTAAGTCTTAATTTCATTTTACGTCATGTTAACATCCTTAGTGCATTCCTGAATACAAGCTAAATTCCCTTCTCTTCTACCTCCAACTGTTGGCTTTAAGAGTAGCAACTGGTATAGGTCGTCAGACATTAAGGGCCGAATGCCCCAACTCAAATGTTTCAGCAATGTTTTACAGAGGAGATGATTCAATGCTAGACCATGCGATATAATGCCAAGGGCCATGACAACTTGATAAGATTGAACATTCAGTTGAATGTTCCGAGGTTATTTCTCAACTCAGAGGAAGAGTTAATTGCCTCTACTGGCTTTTATCATGTGCCATCCGGTTGTTCTAGAATCTTTACACAGAATGGTTCCAAAAGGGACATTTCTAACTATTATCTGATTTGAGTCATTTCTGCAGACCAGTGAGTCTCTAGCTCGGTGAGCTCTGGGGTAAAGTGTTCCTTAGGTACAGATCTGGGATCAGTGTCTAGGGGCAACTTAACCCTTCACCACCCTGTGATTTCAATCAGTAGTAAGTATTTGTTCTTTAAAGACCATCACACCTGGCCTCAGCTCCAGCTCCAGTTTCACTGAACTATTTCACAGACAGCCGCTATGTCACAGTAATGTGATACCATATTATATATTTAGAGACAAACAGATGCCAGTGAAAAATATTACCAACCTTGACACCTGGAGCCTTTGGTGATGCTGCATGTCCATTAGACAAGGGTGGGTCGATGTGTGGGCGTGAATTCACGTTATTGCATTGGTTTCTATTGTATTTGTGTAAATATTCTTATGTAATTCATCTAAATACTTAGGGAATCAATTCATGATAATCCAAACACTTTGGTACAATAGATGTAACTTTATCCATCATTTGCTATTGTCTCTTGAAGTGTTGCACAATGTGGTCTGAAGGCTATTTCTGATGGTGGTGTTTGTGGTTTTGTACTAGCTTAGGAGAAGTGTTAGCCTGCTGTTTTCCCACAAAGATATCTGTCTTTCCTTGTTCTTCAAAAGGTAGGAACATTTCACAATGGTGCCGTATGCATAAGCCAAACCATGTACAGTATGTATAAACGATTACATGTGTTTTCTTTTGTTTTATTTCAGACCCATCCATCCTTGTAAGGATGACCACATGTAGCGTTTTAGTGGTTAATGTGATGATGCATAAAATCACATTGTAACTAAAGTCTATAATCTCTTAATCCAAATTCACACTTCAAATAGACTAATAAAGGATGGCTAATCTGATGGGACATTTAATTCACTTCACAGATATGACTAGATCTATTTTTTATTTTAATGAATTCCGGATTTTTCTTGGCAGGAGCTCAACACTAAATCCAAACGGTCTCTGGTTGCCTTGCAGCACATATTACTCCTGCTCAAAGTGATTCATTTTCTTCCACCACTGCTACTGTAACAGACAACATGTAAAAAAGTTCAACCCAAAAAAATGGTAGTGAAGGGGTGAGAGGCAACATGAGTGAGGGTCATGTTGATGTAGGTGATTAGCCCCAGACGGAGGAAGAGGGAATGACTCTCATTATCGCTCTCCATTCCATGATTGAGGAGCAAGAGAAGAGACACTCCCAAACTACTTCCCATTGGCCATAGGCCTTTCGGAGATGGAATTTAACGACTTGAAGGAAAGACTGTTGCTGCAGGAGCCACGGAGGCATTGGTTATAAGGGCCCTTTCAAACTCCTGCTCTGAGCTTGTCAACAGGTGTCAGAGAGAGAAGCAATAGAGCGACAGATTCTCAGGCTTTCAGAGGACGGAGTCACAGGGAATTGCGACGGTAAGTTAAACACTGCTTTCTGTTATCGTTGTTGTATTATTCTGCATTCATTTTGAGAGGCTTTGTAATATGTGAATACAAATGTGTTGTGATTGTGAGTTGTGTTGGTTAGTGATTGCATTTGATTTGACACATTTTTTTTGTTCATAGTTTGTTCACCTGTTTAATATTTCACAATTATATTGTTTAATTTTCTTCTAACAAATGCAGGTATAGGTGAGATTCACACTTCCTGCTGAAATAAGTAATTACAACGAAAAAGTCATACTCACAACAGAATAAATCATTTGCAAAGTTACTCCTGTTTCAGGAGTCATCATAAGATACAGCATATGATCAGGAAACATGGTTATCATCAGAGCAAATGAGATGTTAACATACAGTAGTCCTTTAAACAAAGATATGAAATGATTATAACAACTTCCAAAGCTAAGTTCTTTCAGTAGAAGGTACACAGTAAAATAAATGGATGAAAGAAACAAAAAGCAATCTGTTGATAGATTTATTTTCATATTTTGCATCAACCCCCCCAAAAACGACATGAGTTGTGACTAAGGCATCAAACCCAATACGGTTAAAGGTCCATTTCCTTGTTTATTTTACAAAGTTCTTGAATAGTTTCAGTTTTTAAGGAAAATAACCTGTGTTTATTATACATTTTCCTATTCATGACCTTCTATTAACCTGCCTTCTCATCACAGACTAAACTCCAGCCTCTCTGGTACCAGACTGAACTGCCGGGCAGTCAAGCATGAGACTAACCACTAACACGTGATACCTCAGCTAGCCAGACATATCTAGTAGGGACATAACTGACATTTTAGAATGCTATTAGATGTCTTTACTATGGGCTTAACACAGGTTTTATTTTAATGTAAAACTTTTCATTGAAGGTGCTATTTTAGTTTCCAGGAAAATAAACAGTTGCAGGCTTCATAGACATTATGTATGGTCCTTGCAGGTCACTCAACTTGATGAAATGCTACTGTACTGGCTTAAAGTTGACATGGAAGCAGTGATAAAACAAACAACAGATGTAGAGCGTTGCCTGCATCTAGCCATGAATGGGGTGGTTTCTAATATGTGACCATTACATAAGGCCAATGGAGTGACTTCTGGGCTCTTGTAACCTTATCAAGGTTTTTGTGGTTTGGATGGCAGGACCGACAGACAGAGCAGAGGGATATGAGTTTTAGCTCAGACTTACTCTAATTGCTTTCAGGTTTTTCTGCCTACAAGCAAAGGGAAATTCAACAAACGTTGCAAGTTTGCAACCACATAAAGACCATGAGCTCTGAGCTCATCCCAGGCTTGTTGGTCCAATTCAATTCCACTTGAAACGTAAAAGAGCAGACTGCCTTTTGTCTGTCTATTGGTTAATGTGTCTCAGGAGAGGATGGGGCATTGCACACCATCTGTCCTTGCTTGCTTCCCTTTCTTTCTCTCTTCCCTGCACAATTATTTTGGAGGGAAATTAGGTCACTGTGAGGACCTGAGATTGAATGCATTCACAGTCTGAAGCATTTCTGGTTAGTGAGTGAGGGGACACTTTCTACCTCCTCTTATGCCAGGAGTACACTGAGTGTACAAAACATTAAGGACACTTTCCTAAACCCAGCAGCATTGCAGTTCTTGACACAAACTGGTGCGCCTGGCACCTACTACCATACCCTGTTCAAAGGCACTTAAATATTTTGTCTTGCCCATTCACCCTCTGAATGGTACACATATACAATCCATGTCTCAATGGTCTCAAGGCTTAAGGTTGAACAAAGAGTAGAGGAAGCTCAATTTGACCAACCAGTGGAACACTGTTGAGCATCTACACTGAGTGTACAAAACATTAAGGACACCTGCTCTATCCATGACATAGACTGACCAGGTGAATCCAGGTGAAAGCTATGATCCCTTCTTGATCTCTCACTTGTTAAATCCACTTCAATCAGTGTAGCTGAATGGAGACATGTTAATTAAATAAGGATTGTTAACCGTTAGAGAGTCTATTTGAATAGCTGTTTGAAGTTTACTCTGAGCACTACTTGCTACCTCTGGAATTGTTCAGGTACTGTACTTTCCTGCCAATCCCGGTTGGAAGTCTATCAAACTTCACAGCTAGTCGACAAGTCTGCAAAGAAAATGGAGGCTGAAAAGAGGACAGACATTGTGTCTGACTATTGGAATCCCTTGTTATGTGAAGGTAATTCCCCTGTGTGTCCATGCCAACTTTGAGCGCGGAACTGAGGAGACTTTGAGCCTGCCACGGCTCTGCCATGTCTGACACGCATCACATGGATTGCATCCCAAATGGCACCCTATTTCCTATAGGGTGGAATAGGGTGCCATTTGGGACACATCCATGGATTGACATCGAGGAGAATCCTCAGGCTTACTAGTGTATCGTTCCTGCCTTTCCTGCCCTGCAGAGATTTAGATGTCCGTTGCAGCCATTTTGCTGAGCTGGAAGATGGCCACATTGGAATCTTCTCCAAGACAAATAAAAGTCTGAAAATGGCCAGCATCAAATAAAACCTTGACAGTGAGCTATAAAGGAGCTTGTTAAGGATCTGTGTGCGCCAGCGCCTTGTGCCATACCACAGGGCTGTAAAATGCTCCTGTGATGTGGGTTATTGTAAGGCTTTCATTGACTCGCTGGTCTTTCCCCCTGGTCTGATCTACTGTACTTCCTGGTTGCTGACACAGTGCCAACTACTGTAATTACTGCCAGAAAGTCAATGGGGCTGAATGGCCATAGATGTGAAGTCATAGTCTGTCTGAATCTCTATGGTCTGGCTACTCTGACCTCAAGTTTTTCACCCACTGAGTTTAATAGCAGACACAGGACTCACAGCAAACATGGTGGAACTATGGAGTGGCACTAATAGAGCTTGCCAGCTTGTAGTCCTAAAACCTGGGAATAAGTTACCTCTGGTTCGTTCAGCCATCCCTATGTGGAAAATGAATGGGGAAAGAATAGGGTTTGTAATAAACACATAAAACAAGGTCTGAGGTTAACACAGGCTTAGGAGACCTTAAATGTCTTGTTCTATGAGAAAATAGCAGTCAATTAACATTTCCTTTATGAATTATGAAGCCTTTATGCAATGTATGTGTGTTTTATCATTACATAAATTCTGATGATTATCTCATGGCACAAAACATATAAGTTCTCCTAAGCCTGTGTTTACCATAGACCTTATTTTCAGCATTTATCCCAAAACCCTACAAAAACAACATGAATTTTCCTCAAAGGCTTTGTCCAATGAGCCATGGCAGAGTTATTTCTCTCCATACAGTTACTGTAAGTCGTTAGCAACGTAGTCAACATAATTTTTTCCAATACATAGCCTACTGATACTCAATTCGTGAGCCACTGAGAACTCTACTATTGGATGGAAGCTTTCCTATAAGGTTCAAAGCAGTGTCTAAGGAAGTTTCAGTTGCAATGTTCAGTTTGTATTTGTGTTTATTAAGGATGGCAGCAGCTACTCTTCCTGAGGTCCAGCAACATTGAGGCAGCCTGTAGTATCAAAAACATCAACTCTTCACCCTGTGTCTGACAGCCAGCAGCATCTAAGCCATTATGTCAATCTCTGAACATCTTGACAAAGTCACTGATGTTGTGGACTGCTTATGATGCCATAACACCTATGTCATTGCGCTTATCACTTTCAGGTTAGGCTCAGAAGAAGCTGGTGGGAGGAGCTATAGGAGGACGGGCTCATTGTAATGGCTGGAATGGAATTAATGGAACGGAGTCAAACATGGTTTCCATATGTTTGATGTGTATGATACTGTTCCATTGATTCCATTCCAGCCATTATAACCAGCATGTCCTCTTATTGCTCCTCCCACCAGCCTTCTTTGGTTAGGCTACTTATTTTCAAGATCCCTCAGACGACTACATGGGCAAGCCTCAGTTAGCAGCACATGTCACAGCAGACACATATGCAATTACTTCAGCCTGTGGATGAGGTTGTTAGTGTTGTATGATTGATATATTCATTGATGTAGATTTCTTTATACTGGTATACAATGTTAAAGGAACCATCTATTAGCATAATTTGTTCTCTCATATACACTTCCCTACGCTACGTATTTATTTGGACAATGAAGCTAAAACTCTTAATTTGTATCTATACTCCATAATTTTGGATTGAAATCAATTGTTTCATATGAGGCGACAGTACCGAATAGGGATGAATATTTTACAAAAATCTACCAAGTTTCAATACTGGGAATAATTCATGTTATCCCGAGAGTCCTAGGAAATACTGCATAAATGTGACATTTAAAAGCGTTGAAAACCAAGATATTGTCACTCTGCCAGGTTTTTCCCAAAATAAGAGGGGTGCTGTGCCACCTTGTTGGCTTGGTTAGGATACTATGTAAAGATTTCAGAGCAAATGAAACTGTTGTTTTGTAATGATAGTTGCTCTATCTTTGATAGCCAATGACATTGTTGTGAGTTGCAAAACAGGCCATTCATAAATTCTGAACACTATTATGTTCCTCAATTCATTCACTGCATTTCAACAGTAAGGCTATCTCCACACAGAGCGCTTAGGACTCACGTCGAAATCATACAAAATTTGTTTAATGCCAGTCAAACAAAAGTCAAATGACCAAAGTTGCTAAGCTTGCTAGATAACCTCCTTCAACAAATGACAGAATACAATGCCTTCGGAAAGTATTCAGATCCCTTGACTTTTTCCATATTTTGTTAAGTTATAGCCGTATTCTAAAATTTATCAAATTTAGTTTCTATTCATCAAAATACCCCATAATGACCAAGCAAAACAAAAAAAAAGATAGTTTTTTGCTAATTTATTAGAAATAAAAAACTGAAATATCATAAGTATTCAGACCCTTTATTCAGTACTTTGTTGAAGCACCTTTGGCAGAGATTACAGCATCGAGTCATCTTGGTTATGACGCTACAAGCTTGGCACACTTGTACTTGGGGAGTTTCTCCCATTCTTCTCTGCAGATTCTCTCAAGCTCTGTCAAGTTAGATGGGGAGCGTTTCTGCACAGCTATTTACAGGTCTCTCCAGATATGGTTGATTTGGTTCAAGTCCGAGTTCTGGCTGGGCCACTCAAGGACATTCAGAGACTTGTCCCGAAGCCACTCCTGCGTTGTCTTGGCTGTGTGCTTAGGGTCATTGTCCTGTTGGAAGGTGAAGGTCCTGAGCCCTCTGGAGCAGGTTTTCATCAAGGATCTCTCTGTACTTTGCTCCCTTAATCTTTGCCTCGATCCTGACCAGTTTCCACGTCCCTGCCACTGAAAAAAATCCCCACAGCACGATGATGCCACCATCATGCTTCACCATGGAGATGGTACCAGGTTTCCTCCAGATGTGATGCTTGGCATTCAGGCGAGGGGTTAAATTCGGAAGACCCATTTCAGTCGAAGGCATTCGGTTGTACAACTGACTAGGTATCCTCCTTTCCCTTTACAAAGAGTTCAATCTTGGTTTCATTAGACCAGAGAATCTTGTTTCTTGTGGTCTGAGTCTTTAGGTGCCTTTTGGCAAACTCCAAGTGGGCTGTCATGTGTGTTTTACTGAGGAGTGTCTGTCGTCTGGCCACTTTACCATAAAGGCCTGATTGGTGGAGTGCTGCAGAGATGGACTGTCAACTGTGGGACCTTATATAGACAGGTGTGTGCCTTTCCAAATCATGTCAAATCAATTGAATTTACCCTCAGGTGGACTCCAATCCGAAGGCACTGAAGGCACTGTATCTCCTATATTTGTCAAAACTGAATTGATTTATACAGATAGAAGGTCAGCTCATGAATAATGGAAATATGAAGATGGAAATAGTTTAAATATTAATGGGGACCAACTCTGTTGAACAAATATTCATATCTACTCTCATACTGTTTGTTGATCACAAAGAAATTACTACCATTCCCAGTCTCTCCTACGAGACAGCACAGAGAAGTGGGGGAAATGTTATAGTGGTCTTTTGGCATGGATAGACAGGAAACGTGCTTTGATAATGTAATTTATGGATTACAGAAAAAACGTTAGGAATTTTTATGCATGATTTGGGATTTGGGGTTTAATTGGGATTGGGACTGGATAGGAAAATAGACCACGCTCTAGGACAGGATAGAATTTTCCCTCATGCCTCTGAATTGTTAACAGAGTTCATGTCACTGACAGAGATGCCTATGTAGTGAATTGTGCATGGGCCTATCAGATGTCTGAAGAGTCACAATGAAAGCTCAGAGGCACATGGTCTTTTATAGGCTGTAGGGGTTTCCTGTAGGGTTTATAAACTGCATTCGGGTCGCGTATGCAGTCCGGCAGTGTCAATTATACGTGTGCTTTGAATTTATGGCAACTTTGTGTGAAGAAAATACGCTAGGCTATTTGGATAATGTGCTATTTTTTTGTGTTAATCTGATGCTGTGTATTTTGTGAAATTGTTTTAGTGGCGACATTGGAGGAAAATATAATTTCCCTAGTTTTGTCTTTTTTTCTGGAGGTGGGTAAAGATTGTTCCTGGGACAGTTACCCATGTTCATTTCTAGTAGGGGAAACCGGGGATTGTTGTAACACTTTTTTTTATTTTTTGTAAATTTCTCAGAAATTGTTTGAGCTACTACATTCAAAATGTGATAGGAACAACTTCCATCTGTCTGCTACAAATTTGTACAAGTATTATGTCTTTAAATCAAACAGACAAGGAGTGAAATGTTACAATTTACCACATCTCCCGGGTCAGTTGTAACAGGCCTTGGGGTGAAATATAACAGTTTGAAAAAATGCTTAAATCACAACATGCAACAAGATATTGAAAGGATTTATTGAGAACACGAGAACAACATTGCAATGTTTAGCATTTTGTTTTGCAGAAATAATAGTCATAATATAAATCATAAAAATGTGAATTATTTTTACACTCCATTAACTAGCCCTTCTCAACTAAACAACATCTGACAACATAGCAGCATCAGAACTTAACAACTGAAGGTTTGTGGTGTGTGTGTGAGTGAATTTGAGAGATAGGCGTGGTGTGTGTGTGAATGTTGGACATGTTCAATCAGAGTCACAGTTATGGCAATGGTATGGTAGTGCTGGGGTACAGGCTTGGTGGGCCCATCATTTGTATTCCCAGTGATGCACCCAGATGTTAAAACTATCCCTTACCCAATTTTAGCTACATGTTAAAACTTTAGCATTGTTAATTTACATCAAATTAAACCTGAAATAAGTTTGGTGAATTTGAATTACAAAGCAGGTGATGCCATCACAAAACAAATTTGGCCCCAAAAATTACTTTCTTAACTCAAAATCTGACTTTTAGCAATAAAATGTGTAGAGTTTATCACAGGGTCTTGCTTCTTCACATGGGGGTTGAGGACTAAACTGAGAATGTGCAGTGTGAGTCACATGATTTTAGATTGTTCCTGATTGGTGATATTAAGAGTGTTGCAACTGACACCTTCAAATGTGGGGACTAGATACATGAAGTGCCTTCATTTCTAAACAATAAGACAGATAAAGTGGGGCAAAAAAGTATTTAGTCAGCCACCAATTGTGCAAGTTCTCCCACTTAAAAAGATGAGAGAGGCCTGTAATTTTCATCATACTTCAACTATGACAGACAAAAAGAGAAAAAAAATCCAGAAAATCACATTGTAGGATTTTTAATGAATTTATTTGCAAATTATGGTGGAAAATAAGTATTTGGTCACCTACAAAAAAGCAAGATTTCTGGCTCTCACAGACCTGTAACTTCTTCTTTAAGAAGATCCTTTGTCCTCCACTCGTTACCTGTATTAATGGCACCTGTTTGAACTTGTTATCAGTATAAAAGACACCTGTCCACAACCTCAAACAGTCACACTCCAAACTCCACTATGGCCAAGACCAAAGAGCTGTCAAAGGACACCAGAAACAAAATTGTAGACCTCCACCAGGCTGGGAAGACTGAATCTGCAATAGGTAAGCAACTTGGTTTGAAGAAATCAACTGTGGGAGCAATTATTAGGAAATGGAAGACATACAAGACCATTGATAATCTCCCTCGATCTGGGGCTCCACACAAGATCTCACCCTGTAGGGTCAAAATAATCACAAGAACGGTGAGCAAAAATCCCAGAACCACACGGGGGGTCCTAGTGAATGACCTGCAGAGAGCTGGGACCAAAGTAACAAAGCCTACCATCAGTAACACACTACGCAGCCAGGGACTCAAATCCTGCAGTGCCATACGTGTCCCCCTGCTTAAGCCAGTACATGTCCAGGCCCGTCTGAAGTTTGCTAGAGAGCATTTGGATGATCCAGAAGAAGATTGGGAGAATGTCATATGGTCAGATCAAACCAAAATAGAACTTTTTGGTAAAAACTCAACTCGTCGTGTTTGGAGGACAAAGAATGCTGAGTTGCATCCAAAGAACACCATACCTACTGTGAAGCATGGGGGTGGAAACATCATTTCTGCAAAGGGACCAGGACGACTGATCCGTGTAAAGGAAGGAAGGAATGGGGCCATGTATCGTGAGATTTTGAGTGAAAACCTCCTTCCATCAGCAAGGGCATTGAAGATGAAACGTGGCTGGGTCTTTCAGCATGACAATGATCCCAAACACACCGCCCGGACAACGAAGGAGTGGCTTCGTAAGAAGCATTTCAAGGTCCTGGAGTGGCCTAGCCAGTCTCCAGATCTCAACCCCATAGAAAATCTTTGGAGGCAATTGCTCTAGAGGAGATCTGCATGGAGGAATGGGCCAAAATACCAGCAACAGTGTGTGAAAACCTTGTGAAGAATTACAGAAAACATTTGACCTCATTGCCAACAAAGGGTATATAACAAAGTATTGTGACAAACTTTTGTTATTGACCAAATACTTATTTTCCACCATAATTTGCAAATAAATTCATTAAAAATCCTACAATGTGATTTTCTGGATTTTCTTTTCTAATTTTGTCTGTCATAGTTGAAGTGCACCTATGATGAAAATTACAGGCGTCTCTCATCTTTTTAAGTGGGAGAACTTGCACAATTGGTGGCTGACTAAATACTTTTTTGCCCCACTGTGTGTATGAAAATAGCCTCAAATAAAGTAAAAATAGCCTCAAATTCTGTACTGTCTTCTCATATAAAACATTTGATCTTGTAATGCGTACGATGGGAGACAGAGTGCTGGTTTCAAGCGCAGCAGGTGTTTATTAGGACCACAGGAGGAAGCAGGTAGCTGTGTCCAGGGTCAGGCAGAAGGTCATACACAGGGACTCCAAAAAAGTAACAGTACAGACAGGGAAAAGGCTAATATCGTAGTCCGGGAGATCAGGCAAGAGGTTGATGACAGGAAATCTGATAGGCAAAAATACAGGTAGGGAATAGGCAAAAAGGCTTCGTTAGTGAGGATGGCCAAAAACTACGATACACGTGAGGACTAACACAGAAATAAACAGAGCTTCGAATAGTATATGTACAAAACAAACATACCTCACAATGATGGGGTGCAAAGAACTGAACTAAATACAGTATGTAAATGACATACAGGCGTGTGAACAGGTGATCAGAATTCAGGTGATTGGGATCTGGAGAGTGAGCTGCGTTCAGGGGATCTATGTGTTGGAGAGTGTGAGCTGGAAAGTGGGCTGGAAAGTGAGCTGCGTTCATGGGATCTATGTATTTGAAAGTGTGAGTTGGAAGCAGACGTTACAGATCTCAAATCCAAAATGCTGAATTCTAGAGACAGATATAAAGTTTTAGCTTTACTGGTCAAATAAATATGTAGGGGAGTGCACATACTATATACAGTATCTATGCTCAGGTTAAATTAGCCTAGTATTTGTTCATGGTTGAGTCATTTCTCTTCTTCGATAGTCTTACATTGTGTGCTCCAAATGAACTATCCCTTTAGTGTTTTTGCACTTCATGCATATTCCATTGTCCAATCACCATTTCTTTAAAAGTAACCCAAGCTTTTTATTAAGCTTGTATGCTATTACTGTGCAGATTTTCCAGTTGTCAAGCACCCTGGCCTCTCTTTCTGTGTAGAGCAGAGCAGACAGTCACTTCATTTTGGTTTTCAGTTTCCACAGACCACACAAGTTCAGACCTCAACTATAAGTTCTACACTACCAATTTTCAAATGACTGTGTGCCAAAGAGGCAGTGGTTAAATCTAACATGCTTGAGAAAGAGGTCACTTATATTCACTCTAAAGGTTTGAACCAAGTCGTTTCAAAAATATATTTGGCCCGTTATTTTGATATCATAGCCTATAATTTCTCTTTCCGAGAAAGTCAAAAAGCTGGATGACATCACTGTCAACATGACATAATTTGGAAGACAGGGTTCCATGCTCCTTGAAGCCCTTATGGCTGGATGAGCACAATTCATGGTTAGGAACATGGGATAAAAACGTGCTTAGTTGGAGTGATGACTGCTGGCTTTCTGCTGAAAATTCCGACATTGTTCATGTCCCTTTTGTAAAACATAGGCTGCCGGCACTATAATGAATGTGACTTCTTTAACATCAGCCTTTATCAACCTTGTAAAATACAGTGATGTTCTCTCTGGAAAAAACCTTAATAGATCAAAAAGGTGCCAAGGGCTCTGTGTGTATGTCAAGAGTGTAATATCAATTTCCCCAATTATTCTACTTATTTTTCCATCTAGCCATGACTACTAGACTTCACTGGCTCTCAAGAGCCCTCTGCCTGATAGGCATACTGTGCACTGTCACTACCACATATGTGACAGAAGATTCTCCAGCCCCCGCTGAGAAAGGAGTCACCTTCAGCCACATCTATAAGATAGACCTGACCAAGAGCCCTGGCTGTAAATTGGCCTTGCAGACCATGCCTCACCAGCAGGACCAGGGGTTAGGTCTGCAAGAGCTGGAGGGGGGCCCTACTCTGGAGGGGGACAAGGACATAGTATTCAGGCACCAAATCAACCTCAAGACCTCAAAGTGTGACTGTGATGAGTCGGAGCGCTTCAAGTCTTTGCTGTACAGAGTCATCGGGCTGGAGGAGGAGGTGGAACACCTGAAGAGTCAGTGCTCCCAGGGCTTCTGTGGTGGCAAAGGTGGTGGAGCAGGAGGTACAGTACAGTTTATCACCATAAGATCTGACAGCGCATCTATATTCAATAGCTACAATATATCTGGAACTATTGAGGAACATAACCTAAGAAATCATTCAAAATTGGGAAACTGTTGTTTGAAAAATGATTGGTCTACAGACACTGACATTACAATTACAGTAAAGACTATTCAAATATCACATCATGTGATTTTTTTCTTCTAAATTTCCACAGGTGTGGACACTAGCTGTAGTGGCCATGGGACCTACCAGCACGACACCTGCAGCTGCCAATGTAACCCTGGCTGGGAAGGCCCAGACTGCTCCGTCTCCACCTGTCCTGATGAGTGCAACGACCATGGGCGCTGTGTGGATGGCAAGTGTGTGTGCCTTGCTGGCTACATGGGGAGTGACTGCAGCCAGCTGATGTGCCCAGGTGACTGCAACGATAAGGGATACTGCGTGGACGGGAAGTGTGTGTGCTTCAGCCACTTCACCGGCGAAGACTGCAGCGAACAGAAATGCAGTCCTGACTGCGTCCACGGTACCTGCGTGAATGGAATGTGTATCTGTGACGAGGGCTTCTTCGGGGATGACTGCTCTGCAGGTAAGGGCCCATATTCACAAAGTGTCTCAGAGTAGAAGTGCTGATCAAGGATAAGGTCATAATCAGGTCATAATGTCTTATTCATTATAATCTAAAAGGGAAACTGATCCAAGATCAGCACTCCTACTCTGAAATGGCCTAGGTCTACATTACAAACTCTACCTGTCGTTGATTCTGAGAACTGGAATGCAGAAAATATACAGAGAATGTAGAACATATACAGAGAATGCATAACATCTACAGAGAATGTAGAACATCTACAGAGAATGTAGAACATCTACAGAGAATGTAGAACATCTACAGCTGTAGAGGCCTAAGGGTTCTGTAAAACACTTTAAACCTGACGTTAGGTATTGCAGTTATTTGACTATAAGTTATTAAAAAGCAGTTATTTGACTTAGGTGCAGAGAAGCAGAACATTTGCGGTCAAAACATTCTGACAGATGAATTTACTGCTTCCACACTTATGAAAGTGGAAGTAATTGCTGCAGCCTCAGGCCATGTCTGCCAATCAACTGTGTAATGATTTCACTTTGTTAAAACCAAGTTTGCCTTGTGCACAGACCTAGGGTTGCAGGTCAGCTATTCAAATCTAATTAAATCAAATGAATTTATATAGCCCTTCTTACATCAGCTGATATCTCAAAGTGCTGTACAGAAACCCAGCCTAAAACCCCAAACTGCAAGCAATGCAGGTGTAGAAGCACGGTGGCTAGGAAAAACTCCCTAGAAAGGCCAAAACCTAGGAAGAAACCTAGAGAGAAACCAGGCTATGAGGGGTGGCCAGTCCTCTTCTGGCTGTGCCGGGTGGAGATTATAACAGAACATGGCCAAGATGTTCAAATGTTCATAAATGACCAGCATGGTCAAATAATAATAATCACAGTAGTTGTCGAGGGTGCAACAAGTCATCATCTCAGGAGTAAATATCAGTTGGCTTTTCATAGCCGATCATTAAGAGTATCTCTACTGCTCCTGCTGTCTCTAGAGAGTAGAAAACAGCAGGTCTGGGACAGGTAGCACGTCCGGTGAACAGGTCAGGGTTTCATAGACGCAGGCAGAACAGTTGAAACTGGAGCAGCAGCACGGCCAGGTGGACTGGGGACAGCAAGTAGTCATCATGCCAGGTACTCCTGAGGCATGGTCCTAGGGCTCAGGTCCTCCGAGAGAGAGTGAGAAAGAGAGAAAGAGAGAATTAGAGAGAGCATACTTAAATTCACACAGGACACCGGATAAGACAGGAGAAGTACTCCAGATATAACAGACTGACCCTAGCCCCCCGATACATAAACTACTGCTGCATAAATACTGGAGGCTGAGACAGGAGGGGTCAGGAGACACTGTGGCCCCATCCGATGATACCCCCCGGACAGGGCCAAACAGGCAGGATGTAACCCCACCCACTTTGCCAAAGCAAAGCCCCCACACCACTAGAGGGGTATCTTCAAACACCAACTTACCATCCTGAGACAAGGCCGAATATAGCCCACAAAGATCTCCGCCACGGCACAACCCAAGGGGGGGGCCAACACATACAGGAAGATCACGTCAGTGACTCAACCCACTCAAGTGACGCACCCCTCCTAGGGACGGCATGGAAGAGCACCAGTAAGCCAGTGACTCAGCCCCTGTAATAGGGTTAGAGGCAGAGAATCCCAGTGGAGAGAGGGGAACCGGCCAGGCAGAGACAGCAAGGGAGGTTCGTTGCTCCAGAGCCTTTCCGTTCACCTTCACACTCCTGGGCCAGACTACACTCAATCATATGACCTACTGAAGAGATGAGTCTTCAGTAAAGACTTAAAGATTGAGACCGAGTCTGCGTCTCTCACATGGGTAGGCATACCATTCCATAAAAATGGAGCTCTGTAGGAGAAAGCCCTGCCTCCAGCTGTTTGCTTAGAAATTCTAGGGACAATTAGGAGGCCTGCGTCTTGTGACCGTAGCGTACATGTAGGTATGTACGGCAGGACCAAATCGGAAAGATAGGTAGGAGCAAGCCCATGTAATGCTTTGTAGGTTAGCAGTAAAACCTTGAAATCAGCCCTTGCCTTAACAGGAAGCCAGTGTAGGGAGGCTAGCACTTTTATGATCATTTTTTTTGGTTCTAGTCAGGATTCTAGCAACCGTATTTGGCACTAACTGAAGTTTATTTAGTGCTTTATCCAGGTAGCCGGAAAGTAGAGCATTGTAGAGCTATTGCAATCACTGAGATTCAGATTTTCAAGCAGTGCCGCAAGAGATATTTGGAGTTATAGCAAGTTTCATATAGGAACTGTTGATTTAACTCCAACAACAATGGGGACATGTGAAGGGGAAAGAGGGAGGCTATGTGAATTTATGAGTTGGATTTGGAGGACAAATATTATGAGTATGGGACAAAAGCTATAGTATACTGAGTCATTTTCTGTTTTGTGTGGAGGAGTGCATTTGAAGCTACGCTATATGGTAAATAGGGATCTTTTCCACAAACATAGGCATTTTAGAGTCCAGAAAATGATCAGACCTTGAGGTGCACTATCATGAATTCTATTTCCATTTAGCAATGCTAACCATCTCCTAACTCACTACTATGATTGTGTCTGGGATCAGAATGTGGGCCTTTGGAGATTTGGGGTGTTTATTTAATGATAAAGAACTCAGACACACATTTCAAATAAATCACCAAGAGAAAACCTAAAGGGTTTTATTGAGGGTATATTTTATTCTCCCCACAAAAGACCTTGGTGGATTTCTGTGGATTTCTAAATGCAAGATCACAGCCATACAGATGCTGCATGTGGATTTGGTCTGTTTTCCATGTACACTTCCTGAGTTGGCCCATAATGCTCTTTCCACCATGGCAGACTCAGTAAAAACAGGACCTTATATGAATCACTGAAAAGTGGGATCACTCACAGACAAATGGCAGTTACAAGCAGACTTGTTCATTCACATTTTTGCTTCACATTTCAGAATCACATTACATTCTCAAACGGGTGATCTTGAATATTATTTGCATTGTAATGATGTATGGTCACAGCACAACATGGAAACAGCTTCCCCACTTGTGTCTCGTATTAATTATGACACAGAGAACACTGGGCAGCACACGTTCAGCCCACTTGATGAAAAGCTTATTTACAGTTTTCTCCAAATGTTTTTAACACCAAACAGATTTTTCCTTGGTTCAGAACCTGCCACTGTAGATTTATGCTTCCCTTCTTTATGAAGTCCAAACATAATTTCTGTTAGGATATTAATTTTCTTCTTCAAAATATGCTTCCCCCATTAACAATTCCGTCAGGACACACATTTCCCTTCCTTTAGCTTTTTACAAATCTCTAGATGTTAATTTATTCGTCCCTCTGGCCTTTCTGAAATATTATTTAAGTGCAAAATT
This sequence comes from Oncorhynchus mykiss, assembly GCF_057628025.1. Classification (NCBI taxonomy): domain Eukaryota; kingdom Metazoa; phylum Chordata; class Actinopteri; order Salmoniformes; family Salmonidae; genus Oncorhynchus; species Oncorhynchus mykiss. The sequence goes on from NC_143049.1 coordinate 22,772,691, forward strand.
GTTACTGGCGGTGGCTGTAGAAAATGTCAGGAACAGGCATAATAACTGCCACTGTTTGAAAAGGCCCCTGCTGAAGAGAAAGCTTCCTGCCTTCATCATGTGGAACAATGTCCAAACCTGCTGTTCATTTTTTCCTGGTAAATGTGGTCTCCTGAGCACCCATTTCATATTTCCCCCAATGTACAGTTACGCTTTTTCTGTGCATGAATTTCTCAAATTCACCACCTAAGGTCGCCTGTGCATTTCCCTGTACCCGCAGGAATATCTTGGCGTGGAAAGTTTGCTCCGTACACAGTTGACTGGCCGTCTCCCTAGGCTCACTTTCATGTTATTGAAACGTTCCCCTATAGTCTCTGATTCGCCAGACCATATTTTCCACCATCTTAATTGAAGGATCCTGGCTAGATATAACACTGTAACCACAGAAAAGCAATATCTTTTCACCAATTTCCATCTCAGGTTTTTGAAAAACCACTAAAAGTTAAAAATGTTATTTTCCTTAAATCAGATATGTTATTTCTGTCAGAGTAACATCGAGTGAAGTGTGAAAAGAGTGAAAAAGAGAGAAAGCAATAACATAGCGACCTTAATACAATAGCTTCTGATCTCTTCAAGAGGGTTTGATCTCCTGGCATAACAGCTGACGTTTTGAACTGACAGGCCACCAGGTTTATCCTGGTTGGGGTTACCCCTCGAATTCATGAAAATAACATAGTGAGTAACAGAGTTTTGAGCTGTCCCTTAACCAACCATACCCATGTTCCCCCTTAGTGTTTGGCCCTAACGGCCTGCGTCTGGTCAGGGTGACTGATGTCTCGCTACTGGTAGAGTGGCAGGCGGTGAGAGCAGCAGAGTACTACGTCTTGACCTGGCACCCTGAGGGCAACGAGGCAGAGCTGGAGCAGGTCACCGTTCCCAACACAGAGACCTCCTACCTGATCACCGGTCTTAGGCCGGGGGTCACCTACGTAGTGCAGGTGTACGCTGTCATCAAGGAGATCCAGAGCGAGGGGGACAGGATAGAGGCGACCACAGGTAAAGATGTGAAGTGAACCACAGTATGTTTCTCACAGCATTGATTTGTACTTTGTCCTTTTCTCTCACAAGTGCAGCTGCTTTCGTTTGTAGTAAGTGGTTCTGGATGCCAATTTTAATTTTCTGTCATCACATATAATTCACTGTGTACCGTATGTACAGTTGACCCAAATAACCCTGAAGTCTGTTTGTACTAAACTATTCACTTAGTGATAGTTTGTTTACCATTAGGTTAAAGGTAATTACACTAGGCAGCCTAATTACAAGGAAATTAAGTCGTGGACACATTTTATGGAAATGAGGCTAGTTCACAGATGTGGCGAAGACAGGAACTGAGCACAGAGCCTTGGGCTGTGGGAAACATCTCAGTGCATGACATTCCTCTCTGGGCATGAGAAAAAGCCTGATCATCTGGCTATGACAAAGACTCTAGCCACACAAGACGCTTTAACTTCAAAACATTATCCCTTCCAAATGGTTTAAATCTTTTTCCCCCCTGAGAAAGAACATTTAAAGGACATTAGTCAGCCCCTTTCTGGTATTTCATTAGTTTTTCCTGTCCTTTAATGGGCTCGTATGCAAGATCACGTACAGGAAGAGCCTCACAGGAAACATGCTGTGGTTCTGTACTTCAGTTATGACACTCTTTGGTAACCTACTGGGCCTGTCTTATAACTTGTCCCCAATCAAACCATACAACTAATAGATCATTATTGTGACATGAATGATTGTCAGCTTCGGTGTTGTATAAATACAATGGTTAAGTGTCACTATTTTGACATATTCTAATGAGACCATGTTGACCCTACACAGTGGTGTCTGGTATTGATGGTATCCGGGTATTGGGCCAGACTGAGGACTCTATCCAGGTGGACTGGCAGAACCCTGCAGCACCTCTGGACCACTTCAGACTAACCCATGCTAACCCTGACGGGCAGGAGGAGGAGCAGATCGTACCTATGAGTGCAGAGGCCAGGACCACCAACACCATCGTAGGTACGTCATTTAAACAAGGAGAACACTGTCTGGAATATTTTAAAATAGAATAGTACGTCATATTTTAAAACTGTTTCCTGTGTAACCATCTGTTTTAATGTTCTCCACCTCCCCTCACTTGAGCAGAACACTCATAACCCTTTGAGCATTCACAGATCATCCATTTTGTTTTCTATGTACATAAATGGCTATAATCATTGAATAGTGTTCAAATGTATTGTGGTAGATTAAGAACCTTGAACCACTGTGAGGTTTTGCAGCTTACTTTCTCTGTATGTGTTATACAGGACTGCAACCTGGCACTGAGTACCTCATCACAGTGCAAGGCATCAAAGGCACCATCGAGGGGAAAGCCTCCTTCGTCACCGGGGTCACAGGTGAATGCTGCTGATTCTAGACAACATGGGATATCTGGGGGTTTCAGGGAGTGGGGAGAACCTATGGCTGTGTACCAAATGGCACCCTGTTTCATGTATAGAATAGCCCTGGGGACCTGGTCAGAAACAAGTGCACATCATAGGGAATAGGGTGCCATTTGGGACACGGTTACCATATCCAACATCAGCCAGCTGTAACCACCCTCTGTAGCCCATTGGACCATAGTCTAACTCTAAATCCTTCCCAACTCTACTGTGGGAACAGCAGACAGGCACAGAATGTGCTATAAAGCATAGAATGATAACTGTACCCTGATATTTGGTCTTACTATAACAGACAATGATAATAGAATAATGACCGAAATGACAGTCTAATAATTATGGCTAGTGATTATGGGTCAGAAATGACAGTCTAATAATTATGGCTAGTGATTATGGATCAGAAATGACAGTCTAATAATTATGGCTAGTGATTATGGGTCAGAAATTACAGTTGAATAATTTTCACAGGTTCTAATAATTGAGGTAAGAGTGGTTAGCGCAAGAATGGAAGAGGCAAGTGGAAGGGGGAAAAAGTAAGGAACTTGTCTTTTGTCCCTGCATTAAAGACCAAAATTGGTTAAAGAAAATTGTGATGAATAAAAAAGTATACCAGTTTAACTTAAGGGCCCAAAAATTGACAGCTGTGCCGTATAGATTGTAAAATAGTTAGGAAGAGATTTTCAATGTACCGATTCCATGGCACATGGTTTATGAACTGACACACAAAACAACGGCAGAATAAAACGTATAATTTTAAAAATACATGTATTATACACAATTCTTGCGACCACTAGAATATTATAAATATGGGGGATACAACCATCCCAGCTCTGCAGATTTTGCTGCGAAGAGACCGAATCATTAGATAATTTGTTTTGATACTGTTCATATGTAGCTTTTTGGTTGCAGGTTCAGGAATGACTGAAGAATTGCAACATTTACCTGGAGCTAACTCTGCAGATAGCACTACTGGGGGATTTTAAAAGTCATCATCAATTGATCAATAACATAATAATACCTTTAGCAAAAATGTTTATCTTTAATTTACAATCTGTTGAAACTATGAGAATAGAAAGGTTCAGAACTTTTGTGAAACATCACAGCACAGTTGACACATTTTTGGCAAATTGAAATAAAAAATGGATGGTGTTAAGAGAGAGATGGGAGGGGTTGAGCGGAGCTGAAGGGTGGGATTCAAAACAACAAGATAACTCATGTCAAATATACTGTGTTCGTAAAATGTATAAACAGCACAGATACAAATATATGGCACTGGATGTTCTTCAGAGATAGATGGGAGGGGTTGATGGTAGCTGAAGGATGTTCTTCAGAGATAGATGGGAGGGGTTGATGGTAGCTGAAGGATGTTCTTCAGAGATAGATGGGAGGGGTTGATGGTAGCTGAAGGATGGGATTCAGAGATAGATGGGAGGGGTTGATGGTAGCTGAAGGATGTTCTTCAGAGATAGATGGGAGGGGTTGATGGTAGCTGAAGGATGTTCTTCAGAGATAGATGGGAGGGGTTGATGGTAGCTGAAGGATGGGATTCAGAGATAGATGGGAGGGGTTGATGGTAGCTGAAGGATGTTCTTCAGAGATAGATGGGAGGGGTTGATGGTAGCTGAAGGATGTTCTTCAGAGATAGATGGGAGGGGTTGATGGTAGCTGAAGGATGGGATTCAGAGATAGATGGGAGGGGTTGATGGTAGCTGAAGGATGGGATTCAGAGATAGATGGGAGGGGTTGATGGTAGCTGAAGGATGTTCTTCAGAGATAGATGGGAGGGGTTGATGGTAGCTGAAGGATGGGATTAAAAACAAACAAAAAAAGAACTATTGTAAAATACATAGTGTCTGTAAAATATATACAGTATGTATAAACTGGAAGTAGAAACCTAAGTGTTGTTGTCTACTATTTTACTCCAAATAGGGTGGGGGGAAATAATGAAGGAAAATATATTTTTTAAAAGCTGATCTACCTGAGCAATAGTCTCATGTAGCTCAGTTGGTAGGGAATGGTGCTTGCAATGCCAGGGTTTTGGGTTTGATTCCCATGGGGGACAAGTAGGAAAACATATGCACTCAATACAGTAAGTCACTCTGGATAAGTACGCCTGCTAAATGACTAAAATGGTAGTAGAACACATTGTGTAACAGCTTGATATTGTCACCAATGATCCGAGCCTTAAGGTGAGAATAGTCCATGATTTATGTAAGCCATCTGGTCCTTAAAGAATATTAACATGGGAATCCCTTATTTGGACTTCACAAGGATTCCGTTGAGTTGTTTGAGGATGAATTCATTAAGGATATTAACTTCTACAGCTGGTCCTATCCAACCTGTTACTTGCCTCCTAGTTGACTGACTGACTGGTCTACAATGGCAGCTTATCCAACTTGACCTGCTCCTTTTGTCAGGGTGATGTAGTGGTTCAAAAAGGAGAGCTCCCTGTCTCGTTACGCTGATGACGCTTTGTTTTCTCAACTCTCAGACGACTTTTAATGGTTTTTATTTGGAGTTAACTCTGTAGCGCTCCCGTTTGATGGTTGTCAGGTGGCTTCCATGATCTCACACATGCTTCCCCTACAGAGCTAATCTTCACATGATTCACAGTGGCTTGTCCTAAACCTTCACATGAGGAGTTGCACGTAAGGCTTATAGTGATTTTGTAATTCGGAACTCCTGAGTTCCCTTAGATAGGCATAAAATTAGTTCAAGATGAGTGTGTGGGGCGGTTGCTTTTAAAAGGGTAATCTATTACTGCTACTGCACGGTTTGTTCTCCTCAGAGCAATAAAGTCACACACGTAAAAGAAAAATAGGAAAAAACAAACATAATAGCATTCACAAAGAGACAGTCTAATATGTCTGTGACTGTCTGTGAATATATGAGCCTCCTACTAACTGTACAGAGTATGAAACTGTATCCTGCGGGGCCGCCCCTGACAGCTCACATTACAGTATGGAAGCCTCAATTATAGGAGCATTTTCTTCTTCTCTCAGCAAGTTATACATTACAGAATGTTCTCTCACACAAGTGGCCGGTCCTCCACTTACAACAAGAGAGGAAAAGGGCTTTTCAATACCTCTCTCTTTCAGGACAGACTCAGTATTTATTTACTATGAAAATTGCAGCTAGAGTGCATTACACACACATTAAGTATTTGATACACTGGCGATTTAGCAGGTTTTCCTACTTACAAAGCATGTAGAGGTCTGTAATTTTTATCATAGGTACACTTCAACTGTGAGAGACGGAATCTAAAACAAAAATCCATAAAATCTCATTGTATGATTTTTAAGTAATTAATTTGCATTTTATTGCATGACATAAGTAGTTGATCACCTACCAACCAGTAAGAAATCCGGCTCTCACAGACCTGTTAGTTTTTCTTTAAGAATCCCTCCTGTTCTCCACTCATTACCTGTATTAACTACACCTGTTTGAACTCGTTACCTGTATAAAAGACACCTGTCCACACACTCAATCAAACAGACTCCAACCTCTCCACAATGGCCAAGACCAGAGAGCTGTGTAGGACATCAGGGATAAAATTGTAGACCTGCACAAGGCTGGGATGGACTACAGGACAATAGGCAAGCAGCTTGGTGAGAAGGCAACAACTGTTGGCACAATTATTAGAAAATGGAAGAAGTTCAAGATGAGGGTCAATCACCCTCGGTCTGGGGCTCCATGCAAGATCTCACCTCGTGGGGCATCAATGATCATGAGGAAGGTGAGGGATCAGCCCAGAACTACACGGCAGGACCTGGTCAATGACCTGAAGAGAGCTGGGTCCACAGACTCAAGAAAACCATTAGTAACACACTACGCCGTCATGGATTAAAATCCTGCAGCGCACACAAGGTCCCCCTGCTCAAGCCAGCGCATGTCCAGGCCCGTCTGAATTTTGCCAATGACCATCTGGATGATCCAGAGGAGGAATGGGAGAAGGTCATGTGGTCTGATGAGACAAAAATAGAGCTTTTTGGTCTAAATTCAACTCGCAGTGTTTGGAGGAAGAAGAAGGATGAGTACAACCCCAAGAACACCATGCCAACCGTGAAGCATGGAGGTGGAAACATCATTCTTTGGGGATGCTTTTCTTCACCGTATTGAGGGGAGGATGGATGGGGCCATGTATCGCAAGATCTTGGCCAACAACCTCCTTCCCTCAGTAAGAGCATTGAAGATGGTTCGTGGCTGGGTCTTCTAGCACGACAACGACCCGAAACACACAGCCAGGGCAACTAAGGAGTGGCTCCGTAAGAAGCATCTAAAGGTCCTGGAGTGACCTAGCCAGTCTCCAGACCTGAACCCAATAGAAATTCTTTGGAGGGAGCTGAAAGTCCGTATTGCCCAGCGACAGCCACGAAACCTGAAGGATCTGGAGAAGGTCTGTAGGGAGGAGTGGGCCAAAAGCCCTGCTGCAGTGTGTGCAAACCTGGTCAAGAACTACAGGAAACGTATGATCTCTGTAATTGCAAACAAAGGTTTCTGTACCAAATATTAAGTTCTGCTTTTCTGATGTATCAAATACTTATGTCATGCAATAAAATGCAAATGAATTACTTAAAAATCATACAATGTGATTTTCTGGATTTTTGTTTTAGATTCCGTCTCTCACAGTTGAAGTGATAAAAATCACAGACCTCTGCATGCTTTGTAAGTAGGAAAACCTGCAAAATCGGCAGTGTATCAAATACTTGTTCTCCCCACTGTATATACATATATATATATATATATATGCCATTTATCAGACACTTTTATCCAAAGCAAATTACAGTCATGCGTGCATGCATTTTAAGCATGCAAATAATATCATGCCATTTTATTCAATGGCTACAAAGGGCTCTCTCTTCTACTGTGTGGTCATCATAAATCCTTATTTCACAGACAATGAAACAGTGGAGTACAGTGCTAGACCTTGACACGTTTCCCAGGGCGCAGTTAGGAGACATGAATTATAGCGAGCTATTACAGCATCTGAACAAGCCAAAATCGATTGAATCGCTACCTGTCATAGTGACCTGCCAGAGGATTGTAAGGCTAATAAACACAACATAGTTGTCTGCTGGTGTTACCTAATCAGATTCAATCAAGTTTACACAGGAGCGGTCGTATAACCAGAAGCAGCTGCATAGCTAGGTGAAAGCCAGGGAAAGTGTTTAGCCTTCATGCTATATGGTCCCTGGACTCGAAGGTCCTGTGGAGCTGTGGAGTACAGCCGGGCTGCAGTTGGTACGTACAGTAAGTGGAGGCGGACTCTGGCGCCCTTAGTCCTTATTCTTCAGAGTTATGCTGAGGTGCTGAAGTTACTAATCTCTTCTTCCCCTAATAAATATCTTCAGAAATAGTTATGAGCTGCTAATTTCAGTGTGGGTGGACTTTAGGTCTATACATACCTGTACATAGCCATGTACACTGCTGTTAAGAAAAATGGCACCCTTCTGATTGGGCCGGGACGATACCAGTATCGCGATACTCGTTAGTATCGTGGCAAGGAAACAAAACACGAAGCGGATTAAATCCTTTAGGAAAACAGCCCTTAATGTAGGAAACAAACATCATTATGTTGTCATCCAGATTCACATGTATTTATTTTCCAAGCTACAGTATTTATTTTATTTTACCTTTATTTAACCAGGTAGGCTAGTTGAGAACAAGTTCTCATTTGCAACTGCGACCTGGCCAAGATAAAGCGTAGCAATTCGACACATACAACAACACAGTTACACGTGGAATAAGGAAATAAAGTTAAGGAAAGTTAAGTTAAGGAAATAAATAGGCCACGGTGGCGAAGTATAGCACGCAATATTTTACATACCAAAGAGTTTGATCTGCTCCGGGTTTTCATTTTCGCCATGGAAAGAATATTGCGATACTGGTATCGTCCGGCCCTACCTTCTGACACAGCTCTCCCTTGGGCTCCTCGAGCACTCAACTTTCTGCCGTCACTGCCCGTTTAAGTAAGGCTATCGTGTAAATGCAGCTCGTTCCCCAGGCGGTAAGGCCTGTAAGGAGGCCTATGATGGAATAGCTGTTTTCCACATGGTAAACCACAACCAGTGTTTTGTAGTCTCCCACTCAGCCACTGTGGCGGCAGAACCTTGAGCTAACCCAATCCGTCATACGCCACGGCCTCGCCAGGCTGTCTTCAGCCTCTCCCACGGAAATAAAACACCTACCAAAGTGCTGATCTGTTCAAGCATGAACAACCATGCATTGCAGAGGATGATAAATCTGTAGCATGTGTGTCTGTCTGCATTTTTGTTTGATAAGTAAGAAAGATATTTCTGACAAGTGCTCCCTTTTGCAGGGAAATGAAGGTCTCAGCTTGGGACAACAGAGAAAAGGCTTAACTCATACACTGTACACATGCTTTTCTCAAAGTCTACTGCTACTTTGTTAATTAACTTGTTGGCATTTTCTTGCAACTAATCTCTTTGAGCTTGACGAGCAATGTGCCCACATGCAGTGGCAAAAAGACAACAGCTAAACCCTATATGTGGCTCCCATTCCCAGAACGTTGTCTTTGGATGCATCATTAATCAGTTTTCATGATGCGGATAGCGCGGTGACATAGAGCTGACCTTGGCGGAGTCATGGAGGAAAAGCCCAATGATGATTTCTTTTACATGTTTTCTCACTTCCTCTCTCTCTCTCTCTCTCTCTCTCTCTCTCTCTCTCTCTCTCTCTCTCTCTCTCTCTCTCTCTCTCTCTCTCTCTCTCTCTCTCTCTCTCTCTCTCTCTCTCTCTCTCTCTCTCTCTCTCTCTCTCTCTCTCTCTCTCTCTCTCTCTCTCTCTCTCTCAATGTCACGCTTTCCTTACTCCAGCGACCACCATTTCACTGCAACCCCATTCCCCTCACTCATCCTGCTCTGCTCTGTGCTCCGGTCTGGATCCCCCCTGTCAGTGTGTCCACATCCGCCATATTTATTCTCTGTCCTCTCATACCTTAAGCCCACTGACCTCCTCCTGTTTCCTCACAGAGAGATAGAGAGCCTGTCTGTGTTCGTCTTCCAGCCTGCTACTAGGACCTCTGTCTGCCCATAAGAATGTATTTTCCCACAGTTGAATGACCGACTTCAAAAAAAGTCAATGTTTCAATAGTGTTTTATAAACCATATGAGTGTCGGTATAGAAAATAAATATGCTTTACACAGCATCTCGCCTGCCTCCATCCTCATTATATCAACAGATCTTGACGCTCCTACTAACCTCTTGACCAAAGAAGTGACAGAGGACACTGCTACCGTGGAATGGCAGAAGGTACAAGCAGAGATCGACGGCTACATGATCAGCTACAGCTCTGCTGAGGGCTCCAGTGGGGAGATCACTGTGGGGGCAGACAGCAGCTCCTACAGGCTGACTGGGCTGAGGCCTGGAGTCATCTACACAGTCTACATCTGGGCTGTCAAGGGCTCCCGGATCAGCAGGAAGAGCTCCACAGAAGCTGAGACAGGTAAACTGTTGTGACTCTGATAGCATAATAATTAAACAATTACATAATTTAATAGTGATCACGTTGTTTTTGTTTCCGTTCTAGAAATAGTCTTAAGTGACGTCTGTCTTTATGTTTTGATTCTGATGGCTTATGGATGAATAGGAGAGATCTTCTCATCCTATGCTTTCTGTAGGTCCTTTGACAATCCTTTTCTTTTGGGCTATTGTGGATAGATCTTCGGGTATTTTCACTTTTTAAAGGATGTACTTTACACAATGGCAACATGGTAAAAAAAAACAACAACTGTTAGGCAGACTTTCACCCTCCGATCTTTTGTGCATATTTCTCTTCCTCACATCTTTGCCAAGAGGGACACTCTCACTCAGACCTGTACTGGGAAGCTATTTTAAGTAATAAGGGTAGATACTTCTTTTGACATGAGTTTAGCTTAGCCTAGCATTGTGGAACATGTTTGTGAGAATGTTTTGGCGACAACAGAGGAGATTTAACTCAAAGGGAACTAGCAAGTATTTTTTTTCTCATTTAATTCTCAAGTGCAATACCAGATGATGCCTGCCGCCAGGAAATAGAGACTATAGAAAAGCACTGCGTAGTAAATGTCCTCTTGGCTCTCACATCGCATAAATATCATCACCCAGTGCTACTGTACTTTCTAAATCAATGTATGTTTTCTCCCCCACAATTCCATTGATACCCAAAATGAACAATACGCTACATTAGGATGTAGGTGACGTGGCGTTGTCTGGCCTTCAGGGACTGTTGGTGTGGGACATTGTGTTAATGGAAGCCTACAGCTGCCTAGTTATGGACACCTGTTTCAGTGAGAAAATGACTGAAACAGACATAGTACACTAACCTGTCCCATAAGTCAAATAACGGGATTCCACATGAATAGAAACATCCGAAAGGGGTGAAATACACGCACGGCCACGTCAGCAGGCAGCGCTCCCCCTGTTTCCTCTGCTGACTGGTTCGGGGAAGATGGGGCAGGGTAGGATTTCTGGATCAGCGAACGTAAATTAACTGTGATACCGGACTGTGGGAAGCTTTCTGCTCTCAAACAAGAGGCTAAATTGAGTCTTAAGTGGACACTGATATTTGATTTAAAAATGTCTGAAAATGTATTGGCGAAAGCCAAAAGCCGACACGCGTTGGTTTTACTTTGAAAAAGAAAGAAAGTAACATAATCCCGAACACATATAGCCTTTAGTGCCTGATACTTACATAGTATATACTGAAACTAATGTACCTACTTACTTATACTGATACCTTTTCAGATCTGGATGCTCCTGCTAACCTGTTGACCAGAGAAGTGACAGAGGACACAATGACAGTAACATGGGAAAAAGTCCAGGCTGAAATTGAAAGCTATGTGATCAGCTACACCTCTGATGAGGGCTCCAGTGGGGAGATCCATGTGGGGGCAGACAGCAGCTCCTACAGGCTGACTGGGCTGAGGCCTGGAGTCATCTACACAGTCTACATCTGGGCTGTCAAGGGCTCCCGGGTCAGCAGGAAGAGCTCCACTGTAGCTGAGACAGGTCACAAACTTGTCTTGTAATTTAAAGGGTCAAAAAAACATGTGGATATCACAGGGGGCTGCTGAGGGGAGGACGGCTTATAATAATGTCTGGAGTGGAGTGAATAGAATGGCATCATGGAAATCATGAGTTTGATGTATTTGATACCATTGCAGTGATTCCTCTCCAGCCATTACCACAAGCCTGTCCTCCCCAATTAAGGTGTCACCAACCTCCTGTGGTGGATATGGCAGTTACTTAGAATAGGACACATTTGTAATAGATCTGGGACTATAAAAAGGAGTGTGTAGTACAACAAATTATCACTCAAACTTGTTTCACTCGTCCTTAGTCATACCTCAACTGACCATCACAGATAATTATGTTTTCAAACAATATGTTATACATAAAGGGACATTCCACTCCAAAATGTAGGCTTGTCAGATGTTTTTTAGACATAAAAAGAATGTCAAGATGAGTCCACATCCCACACCATTGGTTGCGTAGATCCAGCAAGTTACATTCCTGAACCCCAAATTAAAAGAAAAGATAAGCACTGCAAAGCTGGAAATTACATGGTGCTTATCTTTCCTAGTCATTTAGAGGTTTGTCATATAGCTAGAACTACAAAACTGATGGCCTGGGATGGGAACCTATCTCAACAGAAGACCACTTTTGAGGTCTAAAAACACAAGACAAAATCTGATTTTGGAGAATAATTCCTCAAATATAAGACTGTAAATTGTATGCAAAATACTTGTGATACTTCTAAACAAATCTTTACTAGAGAAATATTTTGCCTGTCACAAAAGTCATTTTTTTTTGCACTTGTGAAAATGTGCAACATAACATTATTTCTCCTAGAGGGAAAAAAAATAACAGCATGGAACACTAATATGATATTAACCCATTTACTAATGTCTCTCCAGATCTGGATGCTCCTACTAACCTCTTGACCAGAGAAGTGACCGAGGATACAGCCGATGTGTCGTGGGACAGACCTCTAGCGGACATCGACGGCTACATGATCAGCTACAGCTCTGCTGAGGGCTCCAGTGGGGAGATCCCTGTGGGGGCAGACAGCAGCTCCTACAGGCTGACTGGGCTGAGGCCTGGAGTCATCTACACAGTCTACATCTGGGCTGTCAAGGGCTCCAGGGTCAGCAGGAAGAGCTCCACTGTAGCTGAAACAGGTCACTAACTAGTCTCATACTTTTTGAGTGTGAGGGGTGAGATCCCACACACTGTAGAGATGTTAGTTTAGGGTTTGTCTTTGTTCTAGTTTCCATACCTGTAGGTAGGTAGAACTGAGGTCTGAGCAGACAGTTTACAGTTTCTGCTCCTTTTTATAACCTGTAGGGAACACAATATATGATCTATACTTGTCATGTAGGTTTGTTACTTATGGGTGGCACAAATTGGGATATGGGGAAGTGGAATGTGCAGGGTATATGCAAATGAAATACTGTAGTATAATATTTAAGTTATAATGCCAGAGAAGCCGATGTTTGGAGGATATATTACCACGGGTGTTGTTACCCCTAAGTTGAAGTCGTGTAATACTATAGTAATTACTTTAGTGTTTTTGAGGACTGTAGTGTTTTATTGACATTACTGTAGTATTTACTGTAGTTTTGTGGTGTGTAGTATACTGTATTATTTACTACATTATTCTCCAAAATTATATAGTAAGTACTACAAATGACCAAGGGATACTACATTGTGTAGTATAATATGCTACAGTATATTACAGTTCACTACAGAATTCCATTGTATATAATGTAGTATTCTATAGTAAACTGTAGTATTTGTTCATGTCCAACTACATGTCTAAATTCAAAATTAATGAAAAATAAAATAACTGTCTAAATTCATAATTTAAGATAGTAACTATATTTTGCATTCTTTTGGGATTTGGGATGAGGGCACATGGCTAGATCTACACAACAGATGGCAAGGCATATGGACTTATGTATCAATATTAGACCATTTATTTGGCCTGAAAACCTCTGACAAACTTTGATTTTGGTGTGTAGACTGTTCCTTTAAAGTCTCTCTTATACAATTACAGTGATTTACAGCTCTCTCAGGTATAGCAGGTCTTGAAACAGTAAGTCAATTAAATATCAAACTTCATGACATGACACAGAAGAGCATTAACCCTTATATCAATGGTTCTCCAGATCTGGATGCTCCTACTAACCTCTTGACCAGAGAAGTGACCGAGGATACAGCCGATGTGTCGTGGGACAGACCTCTAGCGGACATCGACGGCTACGTGATCAGCTACAGCTCTGCTGAGGGCTCTAGTGGGGAGATCACTGTGGGGGCAGACAGCAGCTCCTACAGGCTGACTGGGCTGAGGCCTGGAGTCATCTACACAGTCTACATCTGGGCTGTCAAGGGCTCCCGGGTCAGCAGGAAGAGCTCCACTGTAGCTGAAACAGGTCACTAACTAGTCTCATACTTTTTGAGTGTGAGGGGTGAGATCCCACACACTGTAGAGATGTTTATGAGTCATCTTTGTTAATGTTTCCATAACCTGTAGGTAGGTAGGACTGAGGTCTGAACAGACAGTTTACAGCTTCTGCTCCTTTTTATAACCTGTAGGGAACACAATATACAGGTATGGTCTATACTTGTCATGTAAGTTTGTTACTTATGGGTGACACAAATTGGGATATGGGGGACTGGAATGGGCAATGTATTTGCAAAGGTAATACTGTAATTTAATATATTATATGAATTACTTTAGTGTTTTTTGCGGAGTGTAGTGTTTTATTGACATTGCTGTAGTATTTACTGTAGTTTTGCAGTCTGTAATATACTGTTGTATTTACTATATTATGCTACAATATACTACAGAATTATATAGTAAGTACCACACATGACCGAGGGATACTACATTGTGTAGTACAATATACTACAGTATACTACAGAATTCTATAGTAAGTAATGTAGTGTTCTATAGGAAACTGTAGTATTTGTTCATGTTAAACTATGTGCCTAAATCCCAAATGAATGGAAAAGAAAAACTGTCCTAATTCATAATTTAAGATAGTGCCTACATTTTACATTATTTCGGGATTTGGGATGATGGCACATGGGTACAGTAGATCTACACAACAAATGGCAAGGCACATGGACTTATATCAATATTAAACAATTTATGAGGCCTGATAATCTCTGACAAACTTTGATTTTGGTGTGTGAACTGACCCTTTTAAAATCTCTCTTATACAATTACAGTGATTTACAGCTCTCTCAGGTACAGCAGGTCTTGATACAGTAAATCATTTAAATGTCACAAACTTCATGACATGACACAGAAGAGCATTAACCCTTATATCAATGGTTCTCCAGATTTGGATGCTCCTACTAATCTCTTGACCAGAGAAGTGACCGAGGATACAGCCGACGTGTCGTGGGACAGACCTCTAGCGGACATCGACGGCTACATGATCAGCTACAGCTCTGCTGAGGGCTCCAGTGGGGAGATCCCTGTGGGGGCAGACAGCAGCTCCTACAGGCTGACTGGGCTGAGGCCTGGAGTCATCTACACAGTCTACATTTGGGCTGTCAAGGGCTCCAGGGTCAGCAGGAAGAGCTCCACTGTAGCTGAAACAGGTCACTAACTAGTCTCATACTTTTTGAGTGTGAGGGGTGAGATCCCACACACTGTAGAGATATTACTTTAGGGTTTGTCTTTGTTCAAGTTTCCATAACCTGTAGGTAGGTAGGACTGAGGTCTGAACAGACAGTTTACAGCTTCTGCTCCTTTTTTATAACCTGTAGGGAACACAATATATGGTCTATACTTGTCATGTAGGTTTGTCACTTATGTGTGGCACAAATTGGGATATGTGAATGGGCAGGGTATATGCAAATTAAATACTGTAGTATAATATTAGAGCCAACGTGCATCTACACCTGCATTGCTTGCTATTTGGGGTTTTAGGCTGGGTTTCTGTACAGCCCTTTGAGATATCAGCTGATGTAAGAAGGGCTATATAAATACATTTGATTTGATTTGATAAGGCCCGAGAAGCCAGTGTTTGGAGGATATATTACCACGGGTGTTGTTAGGCCTAAGTCGAAGTCGTGTAATACTATAGTAATTACTTTAGTGTTTTTGCGGACTGTAGTGTTTTATTGACATTACTGTAGTGTTTACTGTAGTTTTGTGGCATGTAGTATACTGTATTATTTACTATATTATTGTAAAAAAGGATATAGTAAGTACTACAAATGACCAAGGGATACTACATTGTGTAGTATAATATACTACAGTATATTACAGTTTACATCAGAATTCCACTGTATATAATGTAGTATTCTATAGTAAACTGTAGTATTTGTTCATGTCCAACTATGTGCCTAAATCCCAAATGAATGGAAAATAAAATAACTGTCAATTCATAATTAAGATAGTGCCTATACAGTATTTTGCATTCTTTTGGGATTTGGGATGAGGGCACATGGCTAGATCTACATAACAGATGGCAAGGCACATGGACTTAGATATCAATATTAGACCATTTATTTGGCCTGAAAACCTCTGACAAACTTTGATTTTGGTGTATGAAATGTCCCTTTAAAATCTCTCTTATACAATGAGAGTGATTTACAGCTCTCTTAGGTACAGCAGGTCTTGAAACAGTAAATTAATTAAATGTCACAATCTTCATGACATGACACAGAAGAGCATTAACCCTTATATCAATGGTTCTCCAGATCTGGATGCTCCTACTAACCTCTTGACCAGAGAAGTGACCGAGGATACAGCCGATGTGTCGTGGGACAGACCTCTAGCGGACATCGACGGCTACATGATCAGCTACACCTCTGCTGAGGGCTCCAGTGGGGAGATCACTGTGGGAGCAGACAGCAGCTCCTACAGGCTGACTGGGCTGAGGCCTGGAGTCATCTACACAGTCTACATCTGGGCTGTCAAGGGCTCCCGGGTCAGCAGGAAGAGCTCCACACCAGCTGAGACAGGTTATCTATTTGCCCTGGGGCTCCAGTCGACAGCCAAGTCTTTTCATGATAATTCCACCCATTCATTGTCCAATGAGGCAGATAGTCATTACTGAACAGGAGCTTATCTTGTGGAGGCATAATCATTGAGGAGCTGCAGGTTCCTCCACTCTTACTGGAATGCTGGTCAACTCTGACTAACAGTTCAAGGATCTGCTCATTATGTGAGACATATACAGTGACCTTTTTTGGAGAATAGAGATGGAGGAATGAAAGGCATGATAAATTATACAGAATCTTATTCAATGACTGCAACTGAACATATTCACGTTTTCATTTGACTGAATTGCTTATGTTTTGGATCTTCTCTTCATAGAAATTGATTCGCCTAAGAACCTAAAAGTGTCAGATGTTAAGCTGGACGCTGCGACCCTGACCTGGACTGCTCCCTTAGCCAGAATCGATGGCTACATCCTCACATTCAGAGCTGAGGATGGCACATTGAAGGTACTTTGATTCTCACATGGTTCACCCTCTAGTAGTTGTAAACAGTGATGTATCCAATGTTATGACATCTGTGCATAGCTATATAAATCTATTATCATTGTCAGTTATGTTTTTTATCTTTTAGTATTGGCGATCACAATGACCTTTCATCCTTTTGGTATTTGGTATTTTATTAGGATCCCCAGTAGCTGTTGCGAAAGCAGCAGCTACTCTTCCCGGAGTCCACACAAAACATGAAACATGACATAATACAGAACATTAATATACAAAAAACAGCTCAAGGACAGAAATACAGTGCCTTGCGAAAGTATTCGTCCCCCTTGAACTTTGCGACCTTTTGCCACATTTCAGGCTTCAAACATAAAGATATAAAACTGTATTTTTTTGTGAAGAATCAACAACAAGTGGGACACAATCATGAAGTGGAACGACATTTATTGGATATTTCAAACTTTTTTAACAAATCAAAAACTGAAAAATTGGGCGTGCAAAATTATTCAGCCCCTTTACTTTCAGTGCAGCAAACTCTCTCCAGAAGTTCAGTGAGGATCTCTGAATGATCCAATGTTGACCTAAATGACTAATGATGATAAATACAATCCACCTGTGTGTAATCAAGTCTCCGTATAAATGCACCTGCACTGTGATAGTCTCAGAGGTCCGTTAAAAGCGCAGAGAGCATCATGAAGAACAAGGAACACATATTGAAATGGAAGGAGTATCAGACCACTGCAAATCTACCAAGACCTGGCCGTCCCTCTAAACTTTCAGCTCATACAAGGAGAAGACTGATCAGAGATGCAGCCAAGAGGCCCATGATCACTCTGGATGAACTGCAGAGATCTACAGCTGAGGTGGGAGACTCTGTCCATAAGACAACAATCAGTCGTATATTGCACAAATCTGGCCTTTATGGAAGAGTGGCAAGAAGAAAGCCATTTCTTAAAGATATCCATAAAAAGTGTTGTTTAAAGTTTGCCACAAGCCATCTGGGAGACACACCAAACATGGGTCAGATGAAACCAAAATTGAACTTTTTGGCAACAATGCAAAACGTTATGTTTGGCGTAAAAGCAACACAGCTGAACACACCATCCCCACTGTCAAACATGGTGGTGGCAGCATCATGGTTTGGGCCTGCTTTTCTTCAGCAGGGACAGGGAAGATGGTTAAAATTGATGGGAAGATGGATGGAGCCAAATACAGGACCATTCTGGAAGAAAACCTGATGGAGTCTGCAAAAGACCTGAGATGATGATCCCAAACATAAAGCAAAATCTACAATGGAATGGTTCAAAAATAAACATATCCAGGTGTTAGAATGGCCAAGTCAAAGTCCAGACCTGAATCCAATCGAGAATCTGTGGAAAGACCTGAAAACTGCTGTTCATAAATGCTCTCCATCCAACCTCACTGAGCTCGAGCTGTTTTGCAAGGAGGAATGGGAAAAAATTTCAGTCTCTCGATGTGCAAAACTGATAGAGACATACCCCAAGCGACTTACAGCTGTAATCGCAGCAAAAGGTGGCGCTACAAAGTATTAACTTAAGGGGGCTGAATAATTTTGCACTCCCAATTTTTCAGTTTTTGATTTGTTAAAAAAGTTTGAAATATCCAATAAATGTCGTTCCACTTCATGATTGTGTCCCACTTGTTGTTGATTCTTCACAAAAAAATACAGTTTTATATCTTTATGTTTGAAGCCTGAAATGTGGCAAAAGGTCGCAAAGTTCAAGGGGGCCGAATACTTTCGCAAGGCACTGTACATACATTTAAAAACTGGCACACATAACCTACATATCAATACATACACACAATATCTAGGTCAAATAGGGGAGAGGCGTTGAGCGGTGAGGTGTTGCTTTAACTGTTTTTTAAAACAATGTTTACTGTTCATTTGAGCAATATGAGATGGGAGTTCCATGCAGCACTTGACCATGTGGCTGGACAATAATCAAGATAAGGCAAAACTAGAGCCCGCAGGATATGCTTTTTGGAGTGTGGTGTCCGAGAAGCAGAGCATCTCTTTATAATGGACATGCCTCTCCCCATCTGTACAACCATTGAATCTATGTGTTTTGACCATGACAGTTTAGTCTCCTCAACAGCCACACCATGCATTACCAGATCCAGCTGAGGTCTAGAGCTTATGGAATAATTTGTACCAAATACAATGCTCTTAGTTTTAGAGATGTTCAAGACCAGTTTATTACTGGCCAGCCATTCCAAAACTGACTGCAACTAATTTTTAAGGGTTTCAGTGACTTAGCTGTGGTTGCTGACATGTACAGTGCCTTTGGAAAGTATTCAGACCCCTTGACCTTTTTGTTTGTTAGGTTACAGCCTTATTCTAAAATTGATTAAAATGTTTTTTCCCTCATCAATCTACACGCAATACCCCATAAAGACATCACAATACCCCATAATGACATCACAATACCCCATAAAGACAACGCAAGCACAGGTTTTTAGACATTTTAGCCAATTTATTCAAAATAAAACAACTGAAATATTACATTTACATAAGTATTCAGACCTTTTACTCAGTATTTTGTTGAAGTTTCTCCCATTCGTTTCTGCAGATCCTCTCAAGCGCTATCAGGTTCTCTTCATCTCTTCAGAGATGTTCGACTAGGTTCAAGTCCGGTCTCCGATTGGGTCACTCAAGGACATTCAGACATGTCCTGAAGCCACTCTTGCATTGTCTTGGCTTTGTGCTTAGGGTCGTTGTCCTGTTGGAAGGTGAACCTTCGCCCCAGTCTGAGGTCCTGAGCACTCTGGAGCAGGTTTTCATTAAGGAATTTTCTGCACTTTGCTCCGTTTATCTTTTCCTTGATTCTGACTAGTCTTCCAGTCCATGCCTTTGAAAAACATCCCCACAGCATGATGCTGCCACCACCATGCTTTACCATAGGGATGGTGCCAGGTTTCCTCCAGATGTGACGCTTGGCATTCAGGCCAAAGAGTTTAATCTTGGTTTCATCAGACCTGTTCTGAAAGTCTTTAGGTGCCTTTTGGCAAACTCCAAGCGAGCTGTCATGTGCCTTTTACTGAGGAGTGGCTTCTGACTGGGTTCTTGGTCACCTCCCTGACCAAGGCCCTTCTCCCCCGACTGCTCAGTTTGGCCGGGCGGCCAGCTCTAGGAACTTCTTCAATTTAAGAATGATGGAGGCCACTGTGTTGTTGGGGACCTTCAATGCCGCAGAAATGTTTTGGTACCCTTCCCCAGATCTCCGCCTCGACACAATCCTGTCTCAGAGCCTTACGGACAATTCCTTCAACCTCATGGCTTGGTTTTGGTGCTGACATGCATTGTCAACTGTGTGCCTTTCCAAATCATGTCCAATCAATTGAATTGACCACAGTGGACTCCAATGAATTTGAGAAAAATCTCAAGGATGGTCAATGGAAACAGGATGCACATGAGCTCAATTTCGAGAGTCATACCAAAGGGTCTGAATACTTATGTAAATAAGGTATTTTTCCCCCTTTTTGTCTGTTTGTCATTATGGGTTGGGTCATCAGCATACATGGACACACAGGATTTGTTTAATGCCAGTCGCAGGTCATTGGTAAAAAGGGAAAGAGTAGAAGGCCTAGAGAGCTGCCCTGCGGTACACCACACTCTGCCTGTTTGACATTAGAGAGGCTTCCATTAAAGAAAACCCTCTGAGTTCTAATAGATAGATAGTTCTGAAGCCACAATATGGCAGAGTTTGAAAAGCCATGAAACATATGTTTTCTCAACAACAGGTTATGGTCAATAATATCAAAGGCAGCACTGAAATCTAACTGTACAGCTCCCACAATCTTCTTATTATCAATTTCTTTCAACCAATACACTCAGTGTATCTCACCGGAGAAAGCATATGAGCGAGCAAAACAGCACCCCTCTGTCTTACTATATAGCCCATGTATCTGATATTGTCTGGCCTGAAATAGTATGACATGCCATTTTCTTTTTGATACATGGTCTACACATAAAAGGCCATTTATGCTTGATCATTAAATGTGGTCAGAGTGTGTATGGAGGGTGTGAAGCAATTGAGGGGCCTCCGGAGGCATGCAGAGGCCAAATTGTGCGGGGCACCGCATTGCTGTGCGTCTCCCACATTTTGTAACAATGCGGTGTGCTCTGTAGAGTTCTGCATTGACATGATTGGTTGAAGGTAGGTGAGGGCGGGAGGTCCTGTATAAACACAAACTCACTTCCATGACAATTTACGTAACAACAGCTCTGCTCTGCTCCGTGAAGCGCAAGAAGTATGAATAAACTGACTTCTGCAGAGGCCGTATTACAATGAAGACTTAGGATTGACCATGCAGCGCCTTTTATGAGACAGAGCGGCGCTGTTTCACTCGCTTAGATCTTTTATCTGAGATTGATGTCTTTCTGTCAGCACGCATCTCCGCAAATAAATTATCTATATTTTAAGGGCAAGGAGGTACTGTGGGGCAGACCAGGCCCCCTAAGGCCCGTCCATAACACCGGGCCTAATTTTATATAAGGTGTGCATCTTGTGCAAAAAATAAATACTGTGTATATACCACGGACCTCTAGTAGCAAAATATTGTAAAATCAACATAAATGGTCTTGAATTCTGTGTCAGTGACTCTTCTTTGTCCCAGCCAAGGATTATAATTAATCTGTGTTCTGAATAGACTTTGGAGAAGAAGCTGAGGGAAGGAGAGAGCAGGTTTGCCATGTCAGGCCTGGAGATGGGAAAGAACTATATTGTTACCCTCCTCGCTTACAGAGGAGCAAAGAGGAGCAGAGTGATAGAGACCACATTCAAAACAGGTATGATGTACCCTCTATGAACTTCCTCCCTAGACCAAACTAGTCTGATTTATTCACATATCAGTGTGTGAAATATCACTGACAGCCAACCTTCTGGTCAATTTGTTTATTGCTTTATCAGGGTAAATGAGTTAACACAACTACTTTTTCCCCCCTGAAAATGAAAGCTTACTGACATCATTGTACTTGTACCTTTAACAGTGGGTTTGTTGCACCCGTTCCCCATGGACTGTAATCAGATTAAGACGAATGGTAACATGGCAAGTGGAATCTACACGATTTATATCAACAGTGATCGCACCAAGCCCATGGAAGTGTACTGTGACATGGACACTGATGGCGGTGGATGGGTGGTATGGTCAAGCTAACGTACATTATGATTCATGTTATTGATGGCTGAAAGAAAAACATGTCAGGATAGATTGAACATTACTCTCATCAATATAAACTGTCAATCAACTTTGTGTGTGAGCAGAGACTGAGATCTACGGTATATCACTCCACAGGTGTTACAAAGACGCAACAATGGACAGATGGACTTCATGAAGCGCTGGAGACCATACATGGCCGGCTTTGGGAACATGACTGATGAGTTCTGGCTCGGTTAGTACTGTAAAGGCATCCTTTTAATCTCTTGTATCTAAATAGGACTGTTAGGTCCCTAGGAGTTCCTCTCATGGAATTGAAATTGATGATGCTGATGATGATGATGCTGCTGCTCTGATGATGATGATGATGACGACCACAACGATGGTGATGATGACAACCACGATGATGATGATGTAAATCATCATCACAATTCTGTTACTCTATCCCATAGGTCTGGACAATATCTATGAGCTGACCAATACTCCTACCCAGTATGAGTTGCGAGTGGACCTGGGTGTGGGTTCAGAGAAGGCCTATGCTGTCTATGACAACTTCAAGATAGCCCCGGCAAAGCAGAAGTTCAAGCTGACCATCGGCAAATACAGAGGAACAGCAGGTGGACCAGCTCTTTGTATCTTTCTAACAATTTGTTAAAGCAGACATGCATAAATACTCTACACATACACACCACACAAACCCAAGGCTCCAACCAACAAACAAACCTATTATCACACAATACCTTGAATTCTATTTTTACAATGGTTTGCTAAAAATACATAAAAGCTGGCAGTTTGACGTCTACCTGCCATTTAGGGGTCTTTTACCACTGTCCTTCTCTGACTTGGATTGCGTACAACAATTCTGTGAATGTGGTATGTGATTGTTTTCCAGGTGATGCCATGAACTACCATCAAGGTCGCCCTTTCTCTACTGTTGACAATGACAATGACATTGCTCTTGGTAACTGCGCCCTGACTCATCGTGGCGCTTGGTGGTACAAGAACTGTCACCTTGCCAACCTGAACGGCAAATTCGGAGACAACAGACACAGCATGGTAAGAAGTGTTCTTATTTCTTATTTTTATTTCTCGTGTGTTATTGTTTTGTAGTACTACGTTGACATTGATTACTGCGTTGTTGGCAAGAAAGGCATTTCACTGTACATTCAAAACTTGAAGTGTGCTCTTTAGTTTTTTGGATCTAGTGGGAGATTGTTCCAGCAGATGGCAGTAATAGAATAATGTAGAATCTATGGGGGTTGTACATGAGCGTCCTGTAGGGTCTTTCCAATCTTAGTTTGAAATGGCTATGTCCTACATCTATGAACTATTTATTTTTCTTCTCAAAAAGCCTTATAAATAGCAGGGGCTAATAGAGAACTTTCATTCTCAGAAAGTCTAACAAGAACTGTTGTTGTCTCACATGAACTGTTTGTGTGTCTCTGCAAAGAAGAATGTTGGGAGAAAATGGAAGGGTATCGTTTTGTCCTGTCACCTTATACCATGTTTCTCTTAATAATATGTTTAATAATTTTACGTCTGTCTTGGTGTAGGCAACACAAACAGAGTTAATAGAAGTTTGCAAAGTGGATAAATCCATCCGTTTACCTAATGTTGATTGATTTAAAATAGTTCCAAAATGCTCATCAGCATGTGTCAGTCAGTATCATGAAACAACTGCCTGACTGGCTAATCTAATGTGTGGCTGTGCCTCTCTTTACCGGAGACTGGATTTATATCATACCTATAACATACATTTTTATTCCACCTTTATTTAACCAGGTAAGCCAGTTGAGAACAAGTTCTCATTTACATCTGAGACCTGGCCAAGATAAAGCAAAGCAGTGCGACACAAACAACAACACAGAGTTACACATGGAATAAACAAGCGTACAGTCAATAACACAATAGAAAAAAAGAAAGTCTATATACAGTGTGTGCAAATGGCGTGAGGAGGAAGGCAATAAATAGGCCATAGCAGCGAAGTAATTACAATTTGGTCCCATATACAACCCTCTGTGTAAAGGGTTCCACATGGAACTCAATAGGGTTCTACCTGGATCCAAAAAGGGTTCTCCTATTGGAACAGCCAAAGAACCCTTTTAGGTTCTAGAAAACCACTTTTTTTCCCCCTAAGAGTGTAGGCCTATTAAAGACTGAAGCAGAATGAAAAACTGCCTGACTGTGTAATCTAATGTGTTGTCATGTGTCCCCCTAACCTCTACCAGGGTGTGAACTGGGAGCCATGGAAAGGCCACCTGATGTCTCTTGATTTCACTGAGATGAAGATCCGGCCAGTGGGCGCCGCCAGGAAGAGGAGGTCGCTTAGCAGCAGAACAGCTCCCAGAAAATAGTCCCTCTGACTAACTAAAATATTCAATGGGAACCTCATTACAAACCAGGCAGAGTAGCTAGAGCCTCAACTCTATCACAGGATTACTGTATAACTTACCTCTGTAACGTATCACATGACTGTCTTTATTATGAATAGAGGTCCCCTTTGTGATAGCAAATTCATCAGGGACCCCCTCATAATCAGAACACAACTCGAGTGAGATAAAAATAGCATTCAAGGAGTTTTACTATGACTTCAGCAGTGCATGGCCAGACGAACCAAGTCTCAGGCCCTGGAAAGGAATGTTAAACATAATTTTAAAAATGTATATTGTTTGACTTTTTTTTATCTGGCCACGGACCCCTGTGGACCCCACTTTAAGAATCCCTGAGCTAGATGACCTATTGACACCATGTTTTTAGAATAGTTATACCGCTCTTGTTCACATTCATAACATAGCATAGACCCTGACCCTCTCTTCTAAGGTTTGGTCCCCTGCCTACCCAGCCTACTCTGAGTTAGCTAGACATCACATTTCAGATGTCATGCATAGAAAATAGAATGGATGATATGCTCCTGTGCTTGTAAGATTGTATTTTCAAATGTGTATTGTAGTTGTTGTATTATATTCATGCCACACATTCTCAGAGAAATAAAGTCCCCTCAAAAAAGTTGCTTTTTAGCTCTAGCATCTACAGTATGCCTGCAGTGTGTGAGATTGTTTTTTGAATGGGACATGGCTTTGCAAAGTTATCAAATAGATGCATTTGAGATTAACCAAGAAATTTGATTCATACTTGAATGCTACATGCTCACTCAAATTCTAAGAAGAGAATCAAAGTGGAATATATTTGATTTCATGAGATTTTTTTCATGTGCAGTTGCTCTCTTTCCCCCCCAAAAAGGTTTGACTTGCTTTTTACCATTCATGTCACGTTGTGACATAACTGCAGGGTTAACCCGATCTTCATACAGGATCTTTGAAAATGGTCCCCATTTGTCTCAATTTTGAATGGACTACTATGGTTTTCTCTTTGTCAGACAGAGTCTAGGGTAGCCTACACTTGAGTCGTGTATCATCTACCACAAATTAAGCGCAGCAAGTTCAGACAGGGAACCTGAGTATTGGCTCCGGTGATGCATCAGCTGACATCGCACCATTCTACAAACACTTTCTACGAGCTGACAAGGTAAAAATCTGTTGTTCTGCCCCTGAGCAAGGCAGTTAACCCACTGTTCCCCGGGCGCCGATGACATGGATGTTGATTAAGGCAGCCTCCAGCATCTCTCTGATTCAGAGTGGTTGGGTTAAATGCGGAAGACACATTTCAGTTGAATGCATTCAGTTATACAACTGACTAGGTATCCTTATATTAATTCATTCTACGCAGCCTCAACTGCTGTTGGTCGTATGATACCATGCGGTTGCATTTTCTGGTGAGCGCTGGTGTTCTTGGTGACATGCTAATGTTGTAATATGCATACTCACCATGTATGTCTGTGTTCTGCTAGCTAGATCATTCTTTGCTTATGCTCTGTAACCAGTGGTGACTCGTCATTTAGAGCCTCACCTGTTTTGAGCCATATCTGTAATTCTGGCATCCATTCGTGTGACATATCCGTTTAGCAAACAATGTGAAAAAAAGATCCTTGACTTAATAAAGCAGCATGCAAACTTGATCTATTTCTTTGAGTAAGGCAGCTCCAAAATGCAGCTGTTTCGGCCTGGTGCAGTGCTTTCTGTGGTGGAGGGGCAGCCAGCAAAAGCACAGAGCATAGGGGCTGTTCATCTTCTCTGGTTGCGCCATGATTGGCTCAGGATTCTGTCACTCATGGGGACACGACATCACAGCAGAATCTATGGGAGAGCTAGGCAGTTCATGCCCCCTTGGGTGCTCTCATAGATTTACAGCAGAAGTGCCCGTCCAAGAAGGCTCAAGGTCATTGGTCACAGATGAAATATGTCAAATCACATAGATTTGATTGGACTGATCATGTCAACATCATACTTTAAAATCATAGCTAGCAAGCTAGATAAGCAGTGATCATCCGGAATCACGTCGACAATCTACTGGCAAATCCTATTCAATCTTTGTCATATGAAGAGAAATCAGAGATAAAATGTGTTGGTGCTCATTGGCCATTGGGCATAAACATTACACAACAAGTCGGAAATTGCAAATTTAACAATGAGTGGTTTGAAAATAATCAGTGGCTAACTGCGAGTGTCTTAAAGCAAACACTATTTTGCTTCCCCTGTCTGCTATTCGGTGCAGAGGGTGTGGTCCATGTCTGGGTTATTTTGCCATTTGTCAGTGATTTAGCTAGCAGCCAGACGGATCACAACACTGAACTCAGAAGTTCCCTTACTTAATGTTATTTTCTGTTTTAACACACTCTATTTCTCTCCACTAGGAGGCAGTATTTACACGTACACTAATTGTATTATTGCTACATTCTAGTCATGCATTAGTTTACAGTGCATTTGGAAAGTGTTCACACACCTTGACTTTTTCCACATTTTGTTAAGTTACAGCCTTATACTAAAATGGATTCAATCATTTTCCCCCCTCATCAATCTACACACAATACCCCATAATGACAAAGCAATAATTTTCTTTAAGAAATGTTGGCCAATTACTTAAAATAAAATAAAATGAAATATCACATTAACATATAGTGTCTAGAAAAAGTATTTGAACCCTTTAGAATTACCTGGACTTTTGCATGAATTGGTCATAACATTTGATCTGATCTTCATCTAAGTCGCAACAATAGACAAACACAGCCTGCTTAAACTAATAACACACAAACAATTATATGTTTTCATGTCTTTATTGAGGGTGGAAATAGTATGTGAACCCTTGGATTTAATAACTTGCTGACAATCCTTTGGCAGCAATAACCTCAACCAACAATTTATGTAGTTGCAGATCAGACCTGCACAATGGCCAGGAGGAATTTTGGACCATTCCTTTTTAGGAAACTTTTTCAGTTCAGCAGTATTCTTGGGATGTATGTCTGGTGTGAACCGCTCTCTTGAGGTCATGCCACTGCATCTCAATCGGGTTCAGGTCAGGATTCTGACAGGGCCACTCCAGAAGGCGTATTTTCTTCTGTTGAAGCCATTCTGTTGTTGATTTACTACTGTGTTTTGGGTCATTGTCCTGTTGCATCACCCA
The DNA here is from genome assembly GCF_057628025.1 of Oncorhynchus mykiss. Lineage (NCBI taxonomy): Eukaryota > Metazoa > Chordata > Actinopteri > Salmoniformes > Salmonidae > Oncorhynchus > Oncorhynchus mykiss. Next base: position 22,800,299 of record NC_143049.1, read on the forward strand.
ACTTCTGTTGAGCTTCAATTGGAAGACAGATAACCTTACATTCTCACGCAAAATGTATTGATAAACTTGGGAATTCATTTTTCAATCGATGATGGCAAGCTGTCCAGGCCCTGAGGCAGCAAAGCAGCTCCAAACCATGATGCTCCCTCCACCATACTTTACAGTTGGGATGAGGTTTTTATGTTGGTGTGCTGTGCCTCTTTTTCACCACACATATTGTGTGGTCCTTCCAAACAACTCAACTTCAGTTTATCTGTCCACAGAATATTTTGCCAGTAGCGCTGTGGAACATCCAGATGCTCTTCTGTGAACTTCAGACGTTGTCCTGTTGGAAGGTGAACCTTCGCCCCTAGTCTTAGGTCCTTAGAGCAGATTTTCATCAAGGATCTCTCTGTACTTTCTCCATTCATCATTCCCTCGATCCTGACTAGTCTCCCAGTCTCTGAAAAACATCCCCACAGCATGAGGCTTCTACCAGATTTCCTCCAGACGTGATGCTTGGCATTCAGGCCAAAGAGTTCGATCTTGGTTTCATCAGACCAGAGAATCTTGTTTCTCATGGTATGCGAGTCCTTCAGGTGCCTTTTGTTAAACTCCAAGTGGGTTGTTATGTGCCTTTTACGAAGGAGTGGCTTCCGTTTGGCCATTCTACCATGAAAGCCTGATTGGTGGAGTGCTGCAGAGATGGTTGTCCTTTTGGAAGGTTATCCCATCTCAACAGAGGAACTCTGGAGCTCTGTCAGAGTGACCATCTGGTTCTTGGTCACCTCCATGACCAAGGCTCTTCTCCCCCGATTGCTCAGTTTGGACGTGCGGCCAGCTCTGGGAAGAGTCCTGGTGGTTCCAAACTTCCATTCAAGAATCATGGAGGCCACTGTGTTCTTGGGGATCTTCAATGCTGCAGAAATGTTTTGGTACCCTTCCCCAGATCTGTGCCTCGACACAATCCTGTCTCGGAGCTCTACAGATAATTCCTTTGACCTCATGGCATGGCTTTTGCTCTGACAACTGCACTGTCAACTGTGTGACCGTATATACTGTAGACAGGTGTGTGCCTTTCCAAATCATGTCCAAACAATTGAATTTACCGCAGGTGGACTCCAATCAAGTTGTAGAAACATCTCAAGGTTGATCAATAGAAACAGGACGCACATGAGCTGAAAGGGTCTGAATAGTTAAGTAAATAAGGTATTTCTGTTTTTAATTTTAATACATTTACAAACATTTCTAGTAAACCATTTTTGCTTTGTCATTATGGGGTATTGTTTGTAGATTGATGAGAAAAACAATATAATTTAATACATCTTAGAATAAGGCTGTGTCACTCCCTGATATGTGTCACCTGTCTTTGTGATTGTTTCCACCCCCCCTCCAGGTGTCGCCTTTCTTCCCCATTATCCCCTTTGTACTTATACTTGTGTTTTCTGTTTGTCTGTTGCCAGTTTGTCTTGTTTGTCAAGCTTATAGGCGTTTGTCCTGTCAGCTCCTGTCTTTTCCCAGCCTCGCTTTTTCTCGCCCTCCTGGTTTTTGACCCTTGCCTGTCCTGACCCTGAACCCGCCTGGCTGATCGCTCTGCCTGACCCTGAGCCTGCCTGTCAGCCTGTATCTTTGCCTCTGTTGCTGTAATAAACATTGTTACTTCAACACGGTCTGTATCTGAGTCTTACCTTATCCTGATAGCTGTAACGTAACAAATGTGGAAAAAGTCAAGCGGTCTGAATAGTTTCCGAATGCACTGTATGTTATTTATTCATCATATGCACATAATTGTCATAGCATGTTGCTTGTATCGCTGGCAAGAGCACGCGTTTAGGGCATGGTGATATATTTAGGCTACTAATGTTTTGTTGTTCCACTATTGCCCCATCAATGCACTGGCCTGAGCCTTTCTGCCCAAAAACGTTGGACATCTGGGCACTTGCTTGTAGTGTATTTTATTTGATTGTTGTAAACATATGCTTGCACACAAACCCTGTAATTCAACCATAGTTTTACTGTCATCCATAGCTGTTCATTAAATTAGTGGTCACTTCTCCGGTCTTTCCCCAACTAGTATCAAATAGTGGTGGGATAATCGTGTTGGTTTTATCACAGACTGACCCTTGGATAATCTGGGATAATGATATGCATTATTAAGTATTTTAATTACTGTGGTCATCTTCATTCTTGCTGTCGTGCACATGAAACATTTAGGTAAAGCAGTATCTTGGAGTGTCTTTATTCTAGCATAGCAGTAAGCTGTTTTGTGCATGCTTGTACATTGTGCATATGCAAAGTATCTTATAGCCTTATACAGCTCACTCGGCTATAGTGTTTGTTTTATCATGCTGTAGGTCACGAGCTTCATGCACAGTAGCTGGGCATGACTCACATCTAGTACCATAGTGCTGTTCAAATGCTGTGGACCGCCATATGCGCCGTTCAGCAGACGAGCAGCGTGATATCCCCAAATATTATTACTGGGTTTCCGTCACTAAGCATATTCGCAGCTCATTAAAAAAAAGTATTACTACTACGAACCCTAAAATTGGATTTTTCTCAGATTTCAAATGATCACCTTTGACCTTAGTGGGGAAGCTGACACTATATTGTGGTGCGATGACCAATCAGGCATGTTATGCTGTAGCTTCCAGCTGTGTTGTATGGCTGTTGATACTAGCATTATCTAACATGTGGAGGGCTTGTTAATCACCCACATGGTGATTAGCTGTTGGCTATCAAGCGTTGTACCACTTGAATGAAACGTTATGTCTGAGAGGACTATTCCAGACAACTCTAATCTGCAGGTCTATTCTAGTGATCTCTGGGGTCTATTTCTCTGGTTATCAAGTCATCTATTCTTCTCTGATGGCATACTGGCATATCCATTTTGACAAAAAACAATACCCAGTGGTGTAAAGTATTTAAGTACAAATATTTTAAAGTACGTCTTAAGTACACTGCCGTTCAAAAGTTTGGGGTCACTTAGAAATGTCCTTGTTTTTGAAAGAAAATCTTAAAATAAAATTACAATTTTATTAAAATAACATCAAATTTATCAGAAATACAGTGTAGACATTGTTAATGTTGTAAATGACTATTGTAGCTGGAAATGGCTGATGTTTTATGGAATATCTACGTAGGCGTACAGAGGCCCATTATCAGCAACCATCACTCGTGTCTTCCAATGGCACGTTGTGTTAACGAATCCAAGTTTCTCATTTTAAAAGGCTTAATTGAGCATTAGAAAACTATTTTGCAATTATGTTAGCACAGCTGAAAACTGTTGTGCTGATTAAAGAAGCAATACAACTGGTCTTCTTTAGACTAGTTGAGTATCTGGAGCATCAGCATTTGTGGGTTCGCTTACAGTCTTAAAATGGCCAGAAACAAAGACCTTTCTTCTGAAACTCGTCAGTCTATTCATGATCTGAAAAATGAAGGGTATTCCATGCGAGATATTGCCAAGAAACTGAAGATCTCGTACAACGCTGTATACTACTCCCTTTACAGAACAGCGCAAACAGGGTCTAACCAAAGAGGAGTGGGAGGCCCAGGTGCACAACTGAGCAAGAGGACAAGTACATTAGAGTGTCTAGATTGAGACACTCTAATGACAGCTTCATTAAATATTACCTGCAAAACACCAGTCTCAACGTCAACAGTGTCATGACGTTGGCCTGGGGGGTAGGTGTATGACAGTCATAAATACCTCTTCCCCCCTTTTTCCTCTCTCTACCCTACTGAGGTTACATTTGGAAAACCCTTGGTTAACATAGAGATTCTGGGAACATCAGAAGGTGGGGGGAAATGAACTATATTCTGATAATCCAACCAATGGAACATACAGTGGGGAGAACAAGTATTTGATACACTGACGATTTTGCAGGTTTTCCTACTTACAAAGCATGTAGAGGTCTGTAATTTTTATCATAGGTACACTTCAACTGTGAGAGACAGAATCTAAAAAAAAATCCAGAAAGTCACATTGTATGATTTTTAAGTAATTAATTTGCATTTTATTGCATGACGTAAGTACATACATCATAAAAGCAGAACTTAATATTTGGTACAGAAACCTTTGTTTGCAATTACAGAGATTATACGTTTCCTGTAGTTCTTGACCAGGTTTGCACACACTGCAGCAGGGATTTTGGCCCACTCCTCCATACAGACCTTCTCCAGATCCTCCAGGTTTTCTGGGCTGTCGCTGGGCAATATGGACTTTCAGCTCCCTCCAAAGATTTTCTATTGGGTTCAGGTCTGGAGACTGGCAAGGCCACTCCAGGACCTTGAGATGCTTCTTACGGAGCCACTCCTTAGTTTGCCACTCCTTAATCGGCATCTACCACCAACCTACCGCAGCTCAGAGTAAATATTTACTGCATTTTCCTTTTCCAAATGGGCGGTAATTTAGAATGCATAAGATACTGTATTTACGATAGCACAGCTTCTTCCCTTTGTTCCTCAGTCTTCCCGCTCTTTCACTCAAACCCAGCCCCTTTTCTTTTGTGTAACAAGCTGTCATATCTGTTCCGCCTGCTAGGGACGTTGTCACGCCCTGGCCTTAGTTATCTTTGTTTTCTTTATTATTTTGGTTAGGCCAGGGTGTGACATGGGTGATTTATTGTGTTTCGTCTTGTCTAGGGGTTTATTAGATTAATGGGGTTATGTTCAGTTTAGTTGTCTAGGTAAGTCTATGGTTGCCTAGAGTGGTTCTCAATCAGAGGCAGGTGTTTATCGTTGTCTCTGATTGGGAACCTTATTTAGGCATTCATATTCTTTGGATATTTTGTGGGTGATTGTTTCCTGTCTTTGTGCTTTATGCACCAGTTAGGACTGTTACGGTTTTCACGTTTATTGTTTTGTAGTTTGTTCATGTTTGAGTTTTCTGATTAAAGAACCATGAACTATAACCACGCTGCGTTTTGGTCCGTCTCTCCTTCCCAGGAAGAAAACCGTGACAGAATCACCCACCACAACAGGACCAAGCGGCGTGGTGACAGGCAGCGCCAGCAGGAGCAGCAATGTCAGGATTTCGGGACTTAGGAGCAGAATCTGGACTATACAACTTGGGGAAGAGATAGACAGGTGGGCGGTCGACCCAGGGAGAGTGCCGGAGCCCGCCTGGGATTCGATGGAGCAGTGCGAGGAAGGTTACAGGAGAATGGAGTTGGAGAAACGAGCACGGCGGCGCGGTAGGAAGCCCGAGAGTCAGCCCCTAAAATGTATTGGGGCGAGGCACACAGGAAGTATGGCGAAGCCAGGTAGGAGACCTGCGCCAACTTCCTGTGCTTACTGGAGAGAGAGAGAGACCGGGCAGGCACCGTGTTATGCTGTGGAGCGCACGGTGTCTCCAGTGCGGATGCATAGCCCGGTGCGGTTCATTCCAGCTCCTCGGATCGGCCGGGCTAGAGTGGGCATCGAGCCAGGTAGGGTTGGGCAGGCTCGGTGCTCAAGAGCTCCAGTACGCCTGCACGGTCCGGTCTATCTAGTGCCACCTACACACACCAGCCCTCCGGTGGCAGCCCCCCGCACCAGGCTTCCTATGCGTGTCCAGAGCCCAGTACTCCCTGTTTCTCCTCCCCGCACTCGCCCTGAGGTGCGTGTCCTCGGTCCAGTACCACCAGTGCCGGCACCATGCACCAGGCCTACAGTGCACCTCGCCTCTCCAGCGCTGCCGGAGTCTCCCGCCTGTTCGGCGTTGCCAGAGCTTCCACCCCTCAGTCCAGAGGCGCCAGAGCCCCTCAGTCCAGAGGCGCCAGAACTCCTCTGTCCAGCGCTGCCAGAGCCTTCCTCCTCTCCAGCGTTGCCTGAGCTGCCCGTCTGTCCAGAGCCGCTAGAGTCTCCCGTCTGTCCAGAGCCGCCAGAGTCTCCCGTCTGTCCAGAGCCGCCAGAGTCTCCCGTCTGTCCAGAGCCGCCAGAGTCTCCCGTCTGTCCAGAGCCGCCAGAGTCTCCCGTCTGTCCAGAGCCGCCAGAGTCTCCCGTCTGTCCAGAGCCACCAGAGTCTCCCGTCTGTCCAGAGCCGCCAGAGTCTCCCGTCTGTCCAGAGCCGCCAGAGTCTCCCGTCTGTCCAGAGCCGCCAGAGTCTCCCGTCTGTCCAGAGCCGCCAGAGTCTCCCGTCTGTCCAGAGCCGCCAGAGTCTCCCGTCTGTCCAGAGCCGCCAGTCAGCCAGGATCTTCCAGAGTCGCCAGTCAGCCAGGATCTTCCAGAGCCGCCAGTCAGCCAGGATCTTCCAGAGCCGCCAGTCAGCCAGGATCTTCCAGAGCCGCCAGTCAGCCAGGATCTTCCAGAGCTGTCGGTCAGCCAGGATCTGCCAGAGCCGCCAGTCAGCCAAGAGCTGCCATTCAGCCAGGATCTGCCAGAGCTGCCATTCAGCCAGGATCTGCCAGAGCCGCCATTCAGCCAGAAGCTGCCAGAGCTGTCAACCAGCCTGAGCTAACTCTCAGTCCTGAGCTACTTCAGTCCGGAGCTGCCCCTCAGTCCAGTGGGGCCATTTAGTATGGTCGCCGTTCCTAGGATGCTACAAAAACGGACTAAGACGATGGTGGAGTGGGGTCCACTTCCCGCGCCAGAGCCGCCACCGTGGACAGACGCCCACCCAGACCCTCTATGGGTTTAGGTGTGCGCACCTTTGGGGGGGGGGGGGGGGGGGGGGGGTGTTTATCGTTGTCTCTGATTGGGAACCATATTTAGGCAGCCATATTCTTTGGGTATTTTGTGGGTGATTGTATTCCTGCCTTTGTGTTTTATGCACCAGTTAGGACTGTTACGGTTTTCATGTTTATTGTTTTGTAGTTTGTTCATGTTTGAGTTTTCTGATTAAAGAACCATGAACCATTCAACACCATAGTACCCTCCAAGCTCGTCATCAAGCTCGAGACCCTGGGTCTCGACCCCGCCCTGTGCAACTGGGTACTGGACTTCCTGACGGGCCGCCCCCAGGTGGTGAGGGTAGGCAACAACATCTCCTCCCCGCTGATCCTCAACACTGGGGCCCCACAAGGGTGCGTTCTGAGCCCTCTCCTGTACTCCCTGTTCACCCACGACTGCGTGGCCACGCACGCCTCCAACTCAATCATCAAGTTTGCGGACGACACAACAGTGGTAGGCTTGATTACCAACAACGATGAGACGGCCTACAGGGAGGAGGTGAGGGCCCTCGGAGTGTGGTGTCAGGAAAATAACCTCACACTCAACGTCAACAAAACTAAGGAGATGATTGTGGACTTCAGGAAACAGCAGAGGGAACACCCCCCTATCCACATCGATGGAACAGTAGTGGAGAGGGTAGCAAGTTTTAAGTTCCTCGGCATACACATCACAGACAAACTGAATTGGTCCACTCACACAGACAGCATCGTGAAGAAGGCGCAGCAGCGCCTCTTCAACCTCAGAAGGCTGAAGAAATTCGGCTTGTCACCAAAAGCACTCACAAACTTCTACAGATGCACAATCGAGAGCATCCTGGCGGGCTGTATCACCGCCTGGTATGGCAACTGCACCGCCCTCAACCGCAAGGCTCTCCAGAGGGTAGTGAGGTCTGCACAACGCATCACCGGGGGCAAACTACCTGCCCTCCAGGACACCTACACCACCCGATGTCACAGGAAGGCCATAAAGATCATCAAGGACATCAACCACCCGAGCCACTGCCTGTTCACCCCGCTATCATCCAGAAGGCGAGGTCAGTACAGGTGCATCAAAGCTGGGACCGAGAGACTGAAAAACAGCTTCTATCTCAAGGCCATCAGACTGTTAAACAGCCACCACTAACACTGAGTGGCTGCTGCCAACACACTGACACTGACTCAACTCCAGCCACTTTAATAATGGGAATTGATGGGAAATGACGTAAATATATCACTAGCCACTTTAAACAATGCTACCTTAAATAAATGTTACTTACCCTACATTATTCATCTCATATGCATACGTATATACTGTACTCTATATCATCGACGGTATCCTTATGTAATACATGTATCACTAGCCACTTTATACTATACTATGCCACTTTGTTTACATACTCATCTCATTTGTACATACTGTACTCGATACCATCTACTGTATCTTGCCTATGCTGCTCTGTACCATCACTCATTCATATATCCTTATGTACATATTCTTTATCCCCTTACACTGTGTACAAGACAGTAGTTTTGGAATTGTTAGTTAGATTACTTGTTATTACTGCATTGTCGGAACTAGAAGCACAAGCATTTCGCTACACTCGCACTAACATCTGCTAACCATGTGTATGTGACAAATAAAAATTTGATTTGATTTGAACTATAACCACGCTGCATTTTGGACCGCCTCTCCTTTCCAGGAAGAAAACCGTGACAGACGTTTTCCTTTATGACGTAATTTGTAATCAAGTTATGATATAATTATGTGTATGTGTAATTCTGTGTGATTAGATAGGTATTTAGTAAATAAATAATTAAACCCAATTTTGCATTGCTGATTCAACTTGTGAGCCAGGGTTCGTGCAGATAACCAAGAATGTACAACTTTCAGATGAGACTGAATTAAGATGACGATTAATATTGACTGCTATTGATGTAAAATATTACTAGGTCTTTAACAGTTTATTCGGAAGATAACAGCTCTATAAATATGATTTTGTGGTGCCCGACTTTCTAGTTAATTACATTTACATGATTAGCTCAATCAGGTAATATTAATTACGGATAAATAATTTTATAGAATAGCATGTCATATCATTTAATCCGGCATAGCCAAAGACACGACAACAGTGAAGAGGCGACTCTGGGATGCTGGCCTTCTAGGCAGGTAGTTTTGCGGGTACTGTAAGGTCTACACCTGTTGTATTCGGCGCATGTGACTAATACAATTTGATTTGATTTGATCATGCTAGCTCTGAGCTATTGACATTTTACTCTAGCATGGGCACTGCTACTGCTTCTCAACCAGTCCCAGCTTCACCCTCAAGATCATGTGCACTGCTACTGCTTCTCAACCAGTCCCAGCCTCACCCTCAAGATCATGGGCACTGCTCCTGCTTCTCAACCAGTCCCAGCTACACCCTCAAGATCATGGGCACTGCTACTGCTTCTCAACCAGTCCCAGCTGCACCCTCAAGATCATGGGCACTGCTACTGCTTCTCAACCAGTCCCAGCTTCACCCTCAAGATCATGGTCACTGCTACTGCTTCTCAACCAGTCCCAGCCTCACCCTCAAGATCATGGGCACTGCTACTGCTTCTCAACCAGTCCCAGCTACACCCTCAAGATCATGGGCACTGCTACTGCTCCTCAACCAGTCCCAGCTACACCCTCAAGATCATGGGCACTGCTACTGCTTCTCAACCAGTCCTAGCTTCACCCTCAAGATCATGGGCACTGCTACTGCTTCTCAACCAGTCCCAGCTTCACCCTCAAGATCATGGGCACTGCTACTGCTTCTCAACCAGTCCCAGCTTCACCCTCAAGATCATGGGCCGATGATCCTCTGCTGCTTACAAACGTTACATTTGATTAAACATTCTTAGATTGTGGAAGCCTAGTTGAGTTCCTGCATTAATGGCTAATTTTGTCATGATTGTCAGCCCCATGGTCCAATAGCCATGTTGCTTCTGTCTTATTGCATTACAATCTGCTATATAACACTGACTGTAGATGCAGGGGTCACAGGTAGAATATTGTCATGTACCAGATGACGGCTCATCTTGCCTCGGGGAGGGCACTGGACTGTGTGTCACATGAGAATAAGCCTACTCATAGTTCTGAGAAGCTATCTCAGTGTCGTGATTATGGCACAGTGTAGATGGGTTGATTCTTTTCATTTACCAAGATGGCAGGTTCATCTTGCCTCGGCGAGGACCCCATGTGGTGAGTATATGAGAGATAAGCCTACTGAGATTTTCTGAGAAGCTATCTCAGTAAGGTGTGCCTGCTATACTGTAGCTTACACAGAGTTTCAGAATGCTACACCATGTCATACACATGACATTGCTGAATTGCTGTTTAAAGGACATGCTGCTGCCATACACATAGTTTGTTGTCTGTCAGCGGTTCTGCAGTTTTGGGGATTGGTACAGCGTACCTTGCTCACTGCCTGTGATTATTATTATTTTATCATGATGCAGGCTCTGGTAGTGAGCTACCCCGAAGGAGCAGACCCTAACACCAAGACATATTGCATGTATTGTAATCTTTTCTAATAAATGGTTAAACGGATATGTGACGTTTCCTGTCTGAACTTGAGGTTTCTCAACTTCCACTGGTTTCTCAGCTGTCGTTGCAATCCACTGCTGAGAAATGATTTGTGTACATCACTCTGTGAATATCTTTTCTTGCATTGCTATTCACACAAGAATGACAAGAAGAAGAGGAAGAGACCCATCCTGGAATATGGTAGTTAAGCTTTTGAAATGTCTCACGGGAGCCAGTTGATGCAATAGCCCATTTGAGCCACACTGATGTCAAATTTCGGTAAATGAGATTGGTTCCTATAACAGCACAGCGGGGCAAGTGGCCTCTTAGTGCTGAGATGTACATAATAGGGATGGAAAGATAAAGAAATGCCTCACAATTCTTCACACATTTTTATTCAGTTAGACAAATCACATTAATCCTCCCGTAGGAAAATAAATAAACAGCTTAACCCTGAGCATGACTCTTTTAAAGTCTTATTCATGCTGCACAGGCCGACTCTAAATGTTTTATGAAGTCTGTACCTGGTTACGTCTATTGTCAATTAACATATAGAAAGTCTAAGCTTATTTTGTCATCCCTATGTAACAGTGTGAAACTGTTGAATTGTTGAATGTCAGCACCAGGAGCCTGTAATTGCCAACTGTGTGGCAAAAGGTATACATACTTGTCTGTTTCATTCATTCAGGGGACCCCCTTACTATGTGCAGATTAGCGTGCCTTGGGAGGATGGGTGTGGAGACTGTGGCCTAGACCAAAGTGATGACAATGAATTGTGAGCATGTTCATGGCAAGGTTGCCCATAGCCTCTGGTACCTGTTCCCCTTCTCCCATGGCACGACTCCCTAGATACAATATGTATTTTGTGTGTTGGCCAGAAACAATAAGAATATTGATTGTAATGTAATACACTCATTGATGTATGCATGTCTGTGTGCTAATGGAACTCTGATGATGATTTTCACCCCGTTGTGCTTGTCAGCAGTGATTGTACAGAGAACTAGGTGCAGAAGATGTCCATGAGAAGATTTCATACATTTTTGTGTATAATTGCAGCAGTGTTTGATTTTAGTATGTGTCTATTTTTGTCTCACTCTCAGGGAACAAGTTTAACACAAGCACAAGTTTGGACTTCAACAGATTCCAAAGCATGTGTCATCTGACGAGGAGTACCCATGAACATGAACCGAATCACAGTTGAGGCGGCTATGCGTAGGGTTGATGTATTTTTTCCCCATGCGTGGTAGTGTAATATTCTAACAAGGCTTGTTTGTTCAGAGGTGGAGTAGTTAGTGGGAGGGGTGTGTCATGGCAGGCAAGCTGCCATCAGCTCGCAGACACTTTCCACTGCATGGCTGTGTTCTGCCTCTGGATGGTTGGGTCTGTCAGTGCTGTAGGACTCAGCTACACAGCATGTGTGACAGAGAGTGGGAAACCCCCACACCATACACTTGACACACCATTAGCTAGTCACTGCTCCAGAGTCAGACTATGTATCACTATGTATCAATTCGAAATAACAAGCTCAAACATCCCGTGTGTGTGGATGCTAATGCTTTGTCAGTTACCAAACATCAGATAAAATGATGATAAAATTGCCCAAACCCCGTAGGGATGAAGTCAACTTGTACAACAAAGATGACAGAAATGATGTATGATGATCTCCAAGTGAAGATGGGTCTGATATGTGAATGGGCATAATCACTGGATTGCAGCGACTAGTTGGTGTCCATAAACTACATTCGAGGTCAGAACATGAATAATAACAAAATGGAAATAGCTCTAAAGGCAAAGGCCTACAGTTTCCGTTATAAAATGTATCATATATTGTTAGTGCTCTATTCAATTCGTATCGCAGAAGTTCAGCGTTACAGCGTCATTGAAATTGAAATGCAATTTTCCCACGTTAGGTGAGATTGTGATACACAATCGGAAATTGCCTTCACATTTATATTGTGCAATCTGTACCGCTTCAGCGATACAGACTGAATAGAGCCCTAATCTAATCGCACATATTATGAGACTGAGCCAAACATTAGCCAATCAACAAAGAATTAACAAAGCATAAAAAATACTTTATTTTTTGTCCCCCTTTTCTCCATATAGCTGTTATGTAAAACCAAATGACAGGATAAATTATGCATGCGGTATCCACTGTGGCCTGAGCTCAGAACTTGAATGATTACCTCAGCTTTTTCTTGTGTAATAACAAAACAACCAGAATAGACAGTATGTTCTCATGCATAATTGGGACAGATCACAGCTTCAGTGATAGAATGTGAAACTATCGTCTATGGCAGATTTCCTGTTCAAACAAACGGCAAATCCCCCCCCCCCCCCCCCTTGCAAAGGAAAAGTATTTTTCCACCCTCAGACTTTTTACATATGAATAACTAACGCAGAAGTCTTTAATCTCAAAATAAGGATCATGAATAGATAACAAATAAAAATGATTTGTCACTGGATTTGTAAATTCAGAGATTCTTGAAAGACGGAACAATCTCTACATTTGTTTCAAAAATACAAATATAGAAAATGATTAATTTGAAAATCCCCAATAAAAACACAACAATTCTCAGATCTTACAGGACTCTGATGGACTTGACGTCAGACAAATTTAATTGCCCTTTTCTTGACAGTTTATGGTTGTGACCATTATGATTTCAATATTGTTTGTTTAAATCTATCAAAAGTAGAGAACTTTACAGACCATGAGTGGTCTTGCTACGCTACATGTAATGAGAGAATGAATAAGGGGTCCTTATGTTATAGCTGACCCTGCCCACTCCTGATTCATTTAGGATTTTAAACATCTGACAGAAGTTGACCAAATCTTCGGACACATTTTTTAGGAATCCCAGTTTTGAGATAGAATAACTATTATTTTAAGTCAGAGGGCTACATTGGCACTGAGGGATGAGGATATAAGAAGGATCCACTCAGCGCCCCATACATCTGAGAGCCTGGTGTCCATGCATAATGATATTATGAACCAATAGGGATAGTGCAAGACAGTAAACATGAATCTGTGTCATCAATCTGAGCATAAGGCAGAGTAAAACACGGAACTGTTAGATACATTTTTTTATCAACAATACTAGCTGCTGTATGTAGGATACTCTACGGGGAAAGAAACCTATACATTGAGCAATGCAATTGAAAGATCTGAGTGCTTCACTTGGTTCTATTAAATTCTGCGCTTGATAATTAACTCATAAATGGAATTAAGATCTCCATTCAGTGGGTATAGCAAGTACAGCAAAATATTTCAAAGTAGTTACACAAATTTCTGTTGTAAGTGCAATAACTGCAAGTGCTTTGAACTTAAAATGGTCTAACCTATTAAAAATAGTCTTCTAACTGAATCCCAATACTAGATTGCTGGCCTCCAGCATTGGAAATATAAATAGTCCCCAAATGTGAAGACAGTGAATTTCACACAGAAGTGCACACTAACACATACACCATGTGTCATCTATCACTCTTCCTTGCACATACACACATTTGCTCATGCACACGCACACACCCACGTATGCAAGCACACGCGCACACACGCACACACACACGTTTTGTTCTTCTATCCTTATGGGGACCTAAAATTTGATTTCCATTCAAAATCCTATTTTCCCTAACCTTAACCTGTATCCCTGACCCAAACCCTAAACCTTACTCCTAAACCTAAACCTAATCCCTTACCCTAACCCTAATTCTAACCCTAAACCAATAGTCTTTGTCCTAATGAGGACATGGGAATTTGACTTGTTTTACTATCGTTGTGGGGACTTTTGGGGATTTTAGGTCCCAACATGGATAGAAGAACACACACACACACACACACACACACACACACACACACACACACACACACACACACACACACACACACACACACACACACACACACACACACACACAATCACGTATCGTTGGCTCTTTTACTGTCTTTCAACCGTTTCTGTCGAGCATATTGAACACCAGTGCTCGGCATCATGTACCTGTACCTTGCAGTAAAAAAGAGCTTCACATGAATACAAAAGGATAAAACCTTATCTGAACCTTACACCATCGTCAGGGCAACCCTATCTGGTGTCATAGGTCCTGTTTTGACCGAGATCCACAAGTCCTCATCTTTCGGACTCTTCTTATTTTTGTCTGATTTTGCTAAGGCTGAGCTGGGGCTGACTGCACAGCAACCAGCGCAGTTGGCGTGGCGACAGCAGCAGCAGTGGCAGCACACCACCAGAGAAGTGAAGAGCACCACCATAGGCAGGGCTAGCAGCACCACCAGGCAGACTGTGTTATAGATCCCCTGGTCATGCTTAGTGGTGGCCACCTTCCACAAGTCACTGAAAAAATCCAAGATGTCTTCCTTCATTGTTCACTGACAGTGTCTTAACAATTCCTCTTGAGGGTAATCTTTGAAGAAGAAACCAATTACAATAGTGAACACGTTCTGATTGAAGTAGTCAGCAAGGGTGTTGCTGTTATCAGGGGATTGTTCTTGTGGTGATTTGACCCTGATCTAGTGCTGGTTTCAGTTTCCTGGTGAACTCATGACATTGAAGATTTCGCTGATATAGTAGGACATTCCAGTCACAATGAATATCTGATGAAGGAAAGGGAGGATGGGACAGACTAGAAAAATCCTTGATGCAGGGAGAATCTCTTTATCCTCCCCTCCTTCCTTAACCGCCTTATCTGGGGGTTTGAAGACAAACGCATTTTTTATGAAAGTTTGAAGTCCAAAGATCAATTGTTTATGAGAGAGGGGGGGTTTTCCTTTGTAATCCTTCAGTTGCTGTAATGATTCCGATCTCTCCTTGCCTTGATGGGAAAGTCTATGAAGTCTGCCTGTTTGTGTTGTTTGTTTGTTTCCTCTTTTGGGATTTGGGATCCCACCTCACGTCCTCTGGAGTCTCCTCTCTATTTTAATCCATTCTCCTCTGGGAGAAGTGATGGAATGAGGACATTTTCTGTGGAGAGAATTAGAGAGAAGAAGGTGAGCAGAGTGAACCCCAGTCCCACTGGTGCCTTTTCGCTCTCTTCCCTCCCCTGCTCAAGTTTCTTATTCTGCTTTACTCTCATTGAAGTTGGAGGAAAATGTCATGGCTCTGGCTGCCTGAATGCACCATGGAGGGAAATACATTTAAATGTGCCGGCTAATGGCGGCCTAGCTTTGATGGTTTTGACTTTAACATTGACTGAGTGTAGCACTCCACTGTAACTTGGATCAATGGTAACCGTTATGGGTATCCAGGAGGTCAAAGGGTAGTTTGTAGGTTTATGTCGACTAGGATTATGGCCCTGTGAGGGGAAAAAAAAGATATATTATATTTCCTGCTCCATTTTCTAAGCCAAATGTTTCTGACTGCAAGTGAACAGAAAAAAAGTTTGTGTTTGTCTCACAGCCCATGTGTGAAATTGGCTTACCCATAGTCAGCTTCACTTCCTTCCTAGCATAACAAAACAGGAAACTGTGCGCTGCTGCTACTTTGTTGCATTGAGTTAAGAAGGCTGCACCTACTTGCAGTTTGTCAACATTAAGGTCCCATTTCAGCTAAACACATTTTGTTCACCAAATCCATTAAATGTAAGCTTCTCCATTATTCATGTATGTAGGTCTATGCATTTGTTTTATGGTGATGCTGAGTCTAAAGTTGAGACATACAAGGTATGATGACTGGAAGGAATGAGTAACAATCCCGTTGGGCACGCACTGGCTGAATCAATGCCACGTCATTTCAATGGAATGCTGGTTCAACGTAAAATAGATGTGGAGTTTACATCTTATCCCAGTGGGATATCACTCATTAGCATTGTCCAGCAAGGTGCAAGAATAGTCTTCCTCGCCAGAGTAGAAAATGGTCAGAGGTCTGTTGCAGTGCACACCACATACATTTACAGATGCTGAGGTAGTTCTCAAGCCGAAATTGAGAACGAAGAGAATCAATGAAAGCTCAATGCATTGAAAAATATATCAAGATCTAATTCTCTATCACAACATCCCCACTCCATAGTGTGTCATGCCTTCAGACGGCCTTTGCACTCTGGTCAGGCCGTGGAATTAATGTAATATAACAACAACGTAACAAAATGACATAATATTGTCTTGGCCTATGATCAGCTGTGAACAGGAAGATACTTTCAGTGGCTCACAAAGCCAGGATGGGGGAAAAACTCTTATGACTGCATTAGTGAGCTACAGCTATTTATGGAACTTGGAACTCTGTTCTGCCCAACCTAAAAGCCTGAATGACAGCAGGCAACACAAGGCAAAACAGGAATATTTCATGAATGGCCCACGGTAATCATTTGTTGAAAAACCCTTATGAAGAAGAACTGGCGAATGTTCAATTCTAATTATCTTAATAATAAGAGTCAGTCAACAGTCTTTTGCAGGGATAGTCAAAAGTTTAGAGACAGCAAAAGTCATGTGTTAGTGTACCAAATTCATATCTTTACTCTAAATCAGTGTTGTGGTAAGAAACACAAGATGGCATATTTTTGATGGGAACAGTTGGGAACATGCCCATATCTCCACACAGTATAAGAGAGGACATTCTCTCAATGCATTACAGTTCAAGCTGAAAGGTAACCTTTGAGTCAGGGAGAGTGAAATAGTATAAGTAGAGGAGAGAGCATAACGAGGAAAAGTTTCAAATCAAATGATAGAAATCTCAGACATTTAAGATCTTAGGTGAACCTTAGGTTTCAACCATCAAAACCATAATGTCACTAGTCATAGACAATGTGCAAAGCATTGTGCAAAGGCCCAATGCTATATTTAAGATTTACATTTCCTGAGAGAGATATGCTATAGAATGGCACTGAGTAGTGACTGAACAGCAACATATCACCTGGTACATCACAATACCTGTTTAACCGACGGAGGGGACTTTCCAAAACAACAGACTTCCAGTTCACGCATAGTATTATAAGTATATACATTGACTCCTTAGCCACAGATACTCAACCAAATAAGATCAACAGCATTCAAGATCAACAGCTTCCCATTCATAATTTCTCAACAGTCTTTTGAAATGTACACCTTACCGGCAAAAGGTTTTAGAAGTCCGGGCCAGTAAAGCTGTTTTTTCCCTCTCCTCTTCCTTGTAAATCCTGCTTTTTGTTGATAATCTCTAAGCTCTCAATGTTGCCCCATACTTGGTATGTATTGAACTGTGCTCTTTGTGCCTGTATCTCTTTACCTCTCTCTGCCCGTGTGTGTCACTCTCTCAGTGCAGCGTCCCTTCTCCCTGCCCTGCATACCCTGTGAAAGAAAGGGCCCTCTGTCTGTACTCGCGTTCCCTTGCCTGACACGCTGCATTCTTGTGGTTACTTTATACACACAAGTTCCCAGTGATGTCAGAGAGAGAGCGAGAGAGAAAAAAAGAGAGAGGACAGAGAGCTCCCCTGAGAATCCCACTGCTCATAATTAATTGGATTTGTCTGCAGTTTGTAACTTGATGTTTTCAGATTCGTATTCTAAAGAGCTGCTGACTTTAGTGTTTGAACGCTTTACCACAACATTAATGCGCATAATTATAAGTGTTATAAACCTAAAATGAACCAAAACACCTCACCCATTTCAGCGCTACCTCACTAACTCTAATTGGAAAGAGGAAATTAAAGTGTGTGTGCATGCGTGGGTGTGTGTGGGCGTGTGTGTGTCCTGTATGCTCAGGGTGTGGACAGAGCAGGGAAACAGGTGAAGCAGAGAGAGATGCATTGATGTGTGACTGCTCTGTAGAAATCTGTGAGAGATCATGTGACCCTGTTCGTGAGGAGAATGGACCTCATCCATGCCTGTGGCAAACAGCATGCACTCACTGGTAAGAGACTGTCACATCCCACAACATACACACTTTGACCCTTGTACTGTAATTCACAGAGAGAGATGAGGACAGAGAGAGGGAAAATACCCACTGAAATATGTTTTTTTAAACCAAATAGGTGCTCTGACTGTCTGACTGACTGTATTATTTTGTTAACCTCCTACTGAACCATGAATATGCTGGCTGTGGCCATGTGAGTATATGTGTTTCATGATCACAGTAATCCTCATTTTGCAATAAGAATGTGAGATTTATTCTGTTTGCTCCAGGCTTTGTTATAACGTGGAGTTTATTGGGATAAGCTACACCCAGTTACCTGTCTGTAGGCTATATACTGTCGTACTTCACATTGAGGGGTGAGGACTGAATAGTATACTCTTAGAAAAAAGGTGCTAGCTAGAACCTAAAAGGGTTCTTTGTCTGTCCCCATAGGTTAAACCTTTGAAGAACCTTTTTTGGTTCCATGTAGAACACTTTCCACAGAGGATTCATTCTACCTTGATGCAAAAAGGGTGCTACTATGGGGACAGCCAAAGAACCCTTTCGGAACCCTTTTTTCAAAGAGTGTAAAGAGGTAAAGGAACTGTAATCAGGATGTAAAGACTAGCACTACCACAGTCATTGCTCAGAGCTAGGATTCCCCTATTTGTGCTGCTAAATCAACCCATTATCTCTCCTAATTTTCTGTTTGGAAACTCTATTCTCAATTTTGTGGCCGAAACCAAGAACACTGCTCAGCAGAAAACATTCTCATAAAGAAGTGGCTCTTCTTGCAGATCTTTGGGGGTAGGCCCTGCATTGCCCTGCACAGCAGCATTAGGGTGCCTTTGAAACGTTACTCTGCACATTTTATGAGCTCGTGTGCTAATGAAAAGTAAATCAGAAGGATGCGGAGGCCAAAAATAGGCTCGGCCGTTCCGTTGCTAACAGGTCCCAAAAGCAAAGCAGGCCATGAGTCACTCATGTAAAATGTTTTGGCCCAGTGCAATGAAAAATAGGAGGAGGGATCTGAAGAACACACAAAGTTGATTTGATGGAGATTACTCTATATATGGAAGTAGCTCTCCTGTATTTTCAGTGATGGCATTGTAAAGAAAAAGTAGTTATTAGCTCTGATGTAAACAAAGGCCTGTTTAGGAACTTTCCAATCCACTTTCTGACTGACTGGTCCAGCATACAGCTTGTGTAAATGTGACTGGATGAAAGTAATTTGACTGTGTCTATGATATCAGATTCATGTTAAAGAGACTATTGATTTTGAAAGCACATCAGTAAGTAGCCAATCAATTCCAGGCTAAAGGTCGAGAACTTGAGGCAGGGGCGTCAATTGGCTATGGCAGAGTATGGCAGACACCATACCCTAGCTCAACACCAACAATTTAAAATAGGCTACAAAAATCATTCCAATCCCGATTAAAAGGAAATTAGGTTTGCAAGAAAGGCATTTCACTGTACTTTTGCATGCAATATTAAAACTTAGAATTTAGCGGGCTGGTTTTAAGACCATGCGGACAGCTCAGAGTGGACGGAGATGCTGTTTGCCTCGCTGCAGTGAACAGCTCTAAAGAATGCAGAGGTGGAAGATGGCTGTAGATGACTATGTAAATCCTGTTTGACTTGATATGAAACGAAACAACACTTTTTTAATCCCAGTGCATAGAAACTAATCGCGGTATGACGTGCTGTATGACGTGCTGTATGACGTGCTGTATGACGTGCTGTATGACGTGCTGTATGAATTGTTGTCGTCAAAATGTATGTCCCTTGTCAGCTGAGGTGAATGAAGCTACAGCAGCCAAGGTGTTCTCTGAATGGTTTTAAATTGTGTAGAAATGCAGTAAATAAGATTCAACTTTATAAGAATGACGCGGATTAGCTGAAATTACACCACTGACTCAAGATACATTTGACCACATGATATACTGGACACACTGTTTAAACCGGTTGGTTATTCCCAAGTGACTCATCTCTTCCTTCCCGTTATTCAAGTATTTTAAAAGGCAGAATGAAGTAGGCACCTTGTCAACCTGTCTGAACATGGATTAAGAGACCCTACCAATGCTTGGATTTGTTATTCTCAGTAGTTGACTACTAGGGTATACTGTCTGGTACATACAGTCCAGTAAATCAGACAACATCTATAGTATAAACAGAAGTATCTGATTTTCAGGAGGAAATCAGCAAGATGGAGACATGAACTTGTGTGGTCTGGCAACTTACTTTCTGTTTCTCTGTCTGCATTGTTCTGTTGCATTTCTCAGTAAATTACCCAGTATCACCATCAAATCAAATCATCAAATCAAATTTTATTTGTCACATACACATGGTTAGCAGATGTTAATGCGAGTGTAGCGAAATGCTTGTGCTTCTAGTTCCGACAATGCAGTAATAACAAGTAATCTAACTAACAATTCCAAAACTACTGTCTTGTACACAGTGTAAGGGGATAAAGAATATGTACATAAGGATATATGAATGAGTGATGGTACAGAGCAGCATAGGCAAGATACAGTAGATGGTATCGGGTACAGTATGTACAAATGAGATGAGTATGTAAACAAAGTGGCATAGTATAGTATAAAGTGGCTAGTGATACATGTATTACATAAGGATACCGTCGATGCTATAGAGTACAGTATATCCGTATGCGTATGAGATGAATAATGTAGGGTAAGTAACATTTATATAAGGTAGCATTGTTTAAAGTGGCTAGTGATATATTTACATCATTTCCCATCAATTCCCATTATTAAAGTGGCTGGAGTTGAGTCAGTGTCAGTGTGTTGGCAGCAGCCACTCAGTGTTAGTGGTGGCTGTTTAACAGTCTGATGGCCTTGAGATAGAAGCTGTTTTTCAGTCTCTCGGTCCCAGCTTTGATGCACCTGTACTGACCTCGCCTTCTGGATGATAGCGGGGTGAACAGGCAGTGGCTCGGGTGGTTGATGTCCTTGATGATCTTTATGGCCTTCCTGTGACATCGGGTGGTGTAGGTGTCCTGGAGGGCAGGTAGTTTGCCCCCGGTGATGCGTTGTGCAGACCTCACTACCCTCTGGAGAGCCTTACGGTTGAGGGCGGTGCAGTTGCCATACCAGGCGGTGATACAGCCCGCCAGGATGCTCTCGATTGTGCATCTGTAGAAGTTTGTGAGTGCTTTTGGTGACAAGCCGAATTTCTTCAGCCTCCTGAGGTTGAAGAGGCGCTGCTGCGCCTTCTTCACGATGCTGTCTGTGTGAGTGGACCAATTCAGTTTGTCTGTGATGTGTATGCCGAGGAACTTAAAACTTGCTACCCTCTCCACTACTGTTCCATCGATGTGGATAGGGGGGTGTTCCCTCTGCTGTTTCCTGAAGTCCACAATCATCTCCTTAGTTTTGTTGACGTTGAGTGTGAGGTTGTTTTCCTGACACCACACTCCGAGGGCCCTCACCTCCTCCCTGTAGGCCGTCTCATCGTTGTTGGTAATCAAGCCTACCACTGTTGTGTCGTCCGCAAACTTGATGATTGAGTTGGAGGCGTGCGTGGCCACGCAGTCGTGGGTGAACAGGGAGTACAGGAGAGGGCTCAGAACGCAACCTTGTGGGGCCCCAGTGTTGAGGATCAGCGGGGAGGAGATGTTGTTGCCTACCCTCACCACCATGTGGTATGTACACAGAAAGGAATAAATTCCACAGAAACTCCTAAAGAAGTGTATATTTTGGGGGAGGGAGTAACTTTCCCCACCTGGCACAGACATCATTTCAATGTCTAGTTTTGAATGACATTTGTTTGAGTTTTAAAAAAGT
Source organism: Oncorhynchus mykiss (assembly GCF_057628025.1). Lineage (NCBI taxonomy): Eukaryota > Metazoa > Chordata > Actinopteri > Salmoniformes > Salmonidae > Oncorhynchus > Oncorhynchus mykiss. The sequence continues at coordinate 22,822,077 of NC_143049.1, forward strand.
ATATACTTTTTTTGTTGTTGTTTTATTTAACTAGGCAAGTCAGTTTAGAACAAATTTGTATTTACAATGACGGCCTAGGAACAGTGGGTTGACAGATTTTTACCTTGTCAGCTCTGGGATTCGATCTAGCAACCTTTCGGTTACTGGCCCAACACTGTCAAGTAATGTGAATTCAACGTGAAATCAACCAAAAAATTCACTATGTTATTGGTTTTAGGATAAAAGTTGGATGAAAAATAGACTAAAATACCTTCTGTTGATTACTTTTTGCAAATTCAATCCATTTTCCATGTTGATTCAACGTCATCACATTTATTTATTTTTGTTGAAACTTTGTGGAAACAACAACATAACAGCCTAGTGGGTTGTTATGTGATTGTATTTGCAATAACATAAATATTTTCCTGAATTACAGTTCATATAAGGAAATCAGCTAATTTAAATACATTTATTAGGCCCTAATCTATGGATTTCACATGACTGGGAATACAGATATGCATCTAGTCACAGATAGTCACAGATACCTTAAAAAAAAATGGAGGCGTGGATCAGAAAACCAGTCAGTATTAAGTGTGACCACCATTTGCATGCTCAATGGGTGACATGTCTGGTGAGTATGCAGGCCATGGAACAACTGTAACATTTTCAGCTTCCAGGAATTGTGTACAGAGCCTTGTGATATGGGGTTGTGTATTATTATACTGAAACATGTAATAGTGTAAATAGTCCGGGAGGCCATTTGATTATATGTTCAGCAGTCTTATGGCTTAGGGGTAGAAGCTGTTGAGGAGCCTTTTGGTCCTAGACTTGGCGCTCCGGTACCGCTTCCCGTGCGGTAGCAGAGAGAACAGTCTATGACTTGGGTGACTGGAGACTTTGACAATTTTTTGGGCCTTCCTCTGACACAGGTGGCAGGAAGCTTGGCCCCAGTGATGTACTGGGCCGTACGCACTACTCTCTGTAGCGTCTTACGGACAGATGCTGAGCAGTTGCCATACCAGAAAGTGATGCAACCAGTAAGGATGCTCTCGATGGTGCTGCTATAGAACTTTATGAGGATCTGGGGACCCATGACAAATCATTTTCAGTCTCCTGAGGGGGAAAATATTTTGTCGTGCCCTCTTCACGACTCTCTTTGTGTGTTTGGACCATGATAGTTTGTTGGTGATGTGGACACCAAGGAACTTGAAACTCTCGACCCGCTCCACTGCAGCCCCGTTGATGTTAATGGTGGCCTGTCAGCCTGCCTTTTCCTGTAGTCCACGATCAGCTCCTTTGTCTTGCTCACATTGAGGGAGAGGTTTTTGTCCTGGCACCACATTGCCAGGTCTCTGACCTCCTCCTTATAGGCTGTCACATCGTTGTAGGTGATCAGTCCTACCACTGTTGTGTCGTCAGCTAACTCAATGATGGTGTTAGAGTCATGTTTGGCCACGCAGTCATGGGTGAAAAGGGAGTACAGGGGGGGGGGGGGGGGGGGACAAAGCACACATCCCTGAGGGGCCCCAGTGTTGAGGATCAGAGTGGCAGATGTGTTGTTGCCTACCCTTACCACCTGGGTGCGGCCCGTTAGGAAGTCCAGGATCCAGTTGCAGAGGAAGGTGTTTAGTCCCAGGGTCCATAGCTTAGTGATGAGCTTTGTGAAGACTATGGTGTTGAACACTGAGCTTACGTCAATGAACAGCATTCTCATAAAGGTGTTCCTTTTGTCCTGGTGGGAAAGGGCAGTTTGGAGTGTGATTGAGATTGCGTCATCTGTGGATCTTTTGGGGTGGTATGCGAGTGGGTCTAGGGTTTCTGGGATGATTGTGTTAATGTGAGCCATGACCAGGCTTTCAAATCACTTCATGGCTATAGATGTGAGTGCTACAGGTCAGTAGTCATTTCATTTAAGCAGGTTACCTTGGTGTTCTTGGGCACAGGGACTATGGTGGTCTGCTTGAAACATGTTGGTATTACAGACTCGGTCAGGCACAGGTTAAAAATGTCAGGGAAGACACTTGCCAGTTGGTCAGCGCATGTTCGGAGTACACGTCCTGGTAATCCATCTGGCCCTGCAGCCTTGTGAATGTTGACCTGTTTAAAGGTCTTACTCATATCGACTACGGAGAGCGTGATCACAAGTTCGTCTGGAACAGCTTATGCTCTCATGCATGCTTCGATGTTGCTTGCTTCTTTGTAGTCCGTAATAGTTGGCAAGACCTGCCATATCCGATGAGTGTCGGAGCCGGTGTTGTACGATTGATGGTTCGTCAGAGGGCATAGTGGGATTTAGTGTTCGGGTTAGAGTCCCGCTCCTTGAAAGCGTCAGCTCTATTCAGACCCTTTATTCAGTACTTTGTTGAAGCACCTTTGGCAGTGATTACAGCCTCGATTATTCTTGAGTGTGACGCTACAAGCTTGGCACACCTTTATTTGGGGAGTTTCTCCCATTGTTCTCTTCAGATCCTCTCAAGCTCTGTCAGGTTGCATGGGGAGCTATTTTCAGGTCTCTCCAGAGATGTTTGATCGGGTTCAAGTCCGGTCTCTGGCTGGGCCACTCAAGGACATTCAGAGACTTGCCCCGAAGCCACTCCTGCATTGCCTTGGCTGTGTGCTTAGGGTCATTGTCCTGTTGACTAGGTGGGACGCTAGCGTCTCACATGGCTCTAAGAGGTTTTAAAGAACAAATTCTTATTTATAATGCCAGTTTACCCTGGCCAAACCCAGGCCAATTGTATACCGCCCTATGGGACTCCCAATCATGGCCAGATGTGATTGAGCCTGGATTTGAACCAGAGACTATAATGATGCCTCTTGCACGGAGATGCAGTGCCTTTGACCACTGCGCCACTCGGGAGACCTGGGATGGTTCCAGCTTTCCTCCAGATGTGATGCTTGGCATTCAGGCCAACAAGTTCAACCTTGGTTTCATCAGACCAGAAAATCTGTTTTTCATGGTCTGAGAGTCTTTAGGTGCCTTTTGGCAAACTCCAAGAGGGCTGTCATGTGCCTTTTACCGAGGAGTGGCTTCCGTCTGGCCACTGTACCATAAAGGCCTGATTGGTGGAGTGCTACAGAGATGGTTGTCCTTCTGGAAGGTTCTCCCATCTCCACACAGAAACTCTAGAGCTCTGTTAGAGTGACAATCTGGTTCTTGGTCACCTCCCTGACGAAGGACCTTCTCCCCTGATTGCTCAGTTTGGCCGGGTGACCAGCTCTAGGAAGAGTCTTGGTGGTTCCAAACTTCTTCCAATTAAGAATGATGGAGGCCACTGTGTTCTTGGGGACCTTCAATGCTGCAGACATTTTTTTGTACCCTTCTCCAGATCTCTGCCTCGACACAATCCTGTCTCTGATCTCTACGGACAATTCCTTCAACTTCATGGCTTGATTTTTGCTCAGACATGCACTGTCGACTGTGGGACCTAATATAGACAGGTGTGTGCCTTTCCAAATCATGTTCAATCAATTGAATTTACCACAGGTGGACTCTAATCAAGAAACATCTCAAGGATGATTAATGGATACAGGAGGCACCTCAGCTAAATTTCGAGTTTCATATCAAAGGGTCTGAATATTTATGTAAATAAGGTATTTCTGTTTCATTTCTATTTAAATAAATTAGCAAACATTTCTAAAAACCTGTTTTTGCTTTGCCATTATGGGGCATTGTGTGTAGATTGCTGAGGATTTAAAAAACATGTAATCCATTTTAGAATAACGCTGTAACGTAATAAAATGTGGAAAAAGTCAAGGGGTCTGAATACTTTCCGAATGCACTGTACATATTTTATAGTCTTTTTTTATTATCTTCATCAATTGTGCCAATAATTCTGGAGATACTTTTTCATTTGAAAAGCTTGGTTAATCTCGCAATTGTTTTTTAAATTATGAATGCCAGTGACATCTATTTCTCAGGTAACTGTCATTAATCAATATATTAAAGTAGGTACCTTACCTTCGTTATATTAGCAACTCAAATAATCAATAACTGAATTGCTGGTAATGATCTATGCAGTTCCCATAAGGATACCTGCCACAACATATGTAACTGGATGTTTCCTAACTTTATATTTCAGGCAGTTGTGGAATCTTATAATTATAGGGCTCCCGAGTGGCACAGCGGTTTAAGCCACTGCATCTTAGTGCAAAAGGCATCACTACAGTCTCTGTTTTGAATCCAGGCTGTATCATATCCAGTCGTGATTGGGAGTCTCATAGGGCCAGCGTTGTCTGGGTTTGGCCGTGGTAGGCCGTCATTGTAAATAAGAATTTGTTCTTAACTGACTTGCCTGGTTAAATAAATAGGCATATTTTACCCCTCCTCTAAAAGAACAGACACATTGTAGAGAGTTTCCCACCAGGCAGTGGATTGACCTCATGTTCATTCCTGGCCTAAAATTCTTCAAGAGCAATGAGCTCACTCAAAATAATACAAACATAATAATAGCTCTAGCTCCAAGCTAGAGTCTAGAAGAAGCACATGCTATACAGCATGACTTAGATTATGATTCAATCATCAATGTAAAATGACATTAAAGAAACAGTAACATTGTGCGTTCCATCGTACAACATGACATTATCTAACTGTATGGTTTAACACAAAAAACAGAACTAGAGAGGTGTCAAAATGAAATGCTGCTGTGTCTTGAATGTTTTCACTTGCATGTCCTGAGATTTCAATTCTATTACTTCTAGGCTGCTTCCCAAATGGAACCATATTCCCTTTATAGTGCACTACTTATAGTGCTTTGGGGAATAGGGTGCTATTTGGGGCGCATTTCTATAATTTTTCACCCTGAACGGCCTGTAACAGCTCTGAGCTGGACAGATATAGAACAGAGCCCGGAGCCCTGAGCCAGAACGATAAAGTGGGCCTGAGACTTCACATTCACATGGACCAGGAAGTGCTTACTTGGACTACATCCAGAGGGGCAGGAATAAGGTCTCCAGGACAAAACATTACTTATTTTGGAGACGAAGAAGCAAAGCATTAACAATGCTCGCCCAGTCCACAGCCTTAAGAGGCACTTTTGTGATTGTCTATGCTGTGGCATATTAATAAATGGGACAAAAGAGAGTGGTTTGAATAGACCCATGGATGGAAGGAGGAGGGGATTTGTACAGAGGTGATGCCTTTGAGCATCAATTCCAACAAAAGATTGCACATTGTAGAGTAATTCTATACCTTTTGGCCATGTTGACTTATACACAGATGATCTCTTTCCTGTATTATCTCAGCATGTGATAGGAGTCAACTCTGACCAGAATATTTACACTCCAGAAATGATGCTTTGTAAGCATGTCGCCACATGCAAGTATTGCATAGTCTTCATTTGTCATAGTCCTCGTCATGGACTGTTTAACAATACATGAAGACTGATATCTTATGATTCCTTAATTATAACATACAAGCCCATTTCAATAACTGCACAATGCTGACAGTTTGCCTTTATAATCATGGCTATTCACTATTGATGAGTTATCAATGATTTGCTGGTAAAGCACAATTCTCGTAACCTTGGCAAAACTCTATGTGATCAGTTCAGATAATGACATTGTCACCTTGCACACAAACGTACACAACACTAGATCACTGACTAAATCACGCCCTACAAGAAGAGAAAAAGCAAGAGAGAGAGAGCACAACATGTAGACAAAAACTCATACCTCTTATTTTCCTGCCTCCAATGGAGTTGTCACTAGTCTTCTTCATGGCCTGGAAACATTCATGTTGCGTAGCCCCACTGGCTTACTAAATGTTAGCTATGTCAGAAGTATCAATGCTGCCCATCAATCCGTTCCCGGTCCCTCAATTCTCAATTTAGCCAACGCGTTTACGGCACTATTACACAGTCCAATGAAGAGCAGCACTTGTCATACCCAATTTGCTTCCAGGGCTCAGTGAGTTGTGAAACCAACGCAAGCCGCCCAACCAGGCTGAGGTTTGGGACTTTACAGTGTCGCCTTTCATCACATTCCTCCCAGTGATCTGTGAAATGACTAGTGTGTTGGAAGAGGGGCAGAGGGACCTCAGGACTCATTAATGGTTGTCATCCTTATACAGTATGTGTGAGACAATTGTGCAGTTAAGCAGGAGTACACACACGTTATTACGAGCACAGTGAAGAATACCAAGAGTCCTATTCTGGTGTTAAGCTCAAGCTGGCTACAGACACCAAACATCAGGTGTTGAAATTTATCCTATGTTACTGTTTGTTACAGGTTCATTATTGTTTTACCACAGTATATTGCAATACCTCGTGACAACCTGGAGTCAGTGACATGTTTTTTCAATTAAGGCAGAAAGAATTATGTTTTTCAAAAGCAGCGCTGTCCATGTTGTATTTGGATAAGGACAGAGTATAGACAGCCATGACTTGGTCCTAATCTTTGGTCTTTCCCGCAGTATGCTGTTCTGTTTTTAACATAACTACTTCCGGCAGTAATTGTGTTGTTCATTATTTAGTGCTTCATTTCTGCTCGCTAGACATTTTTATTTAATTAATGACTAATTAAGACATTCCATTATTGTCATGCCAACTCCCGCTCTTCCTCCCCCTGGCACTCAAGGGTGCCAGGATCCCCAGCATTATGCGGTCAAGCCACCATCAGTACTCACACCTGCCATTCCCCTGTCACGCGCATCAGCAATCATTGAACTCACGTGAACTCAATTACTTGTGTCATTACCTTCCCTATATCTGTCTGTTCCCAAGCTCTGTTCCCTGCTTTGGGATTAATTGTCTCATGTCTGTGTTACCCGTGTTCTGACGCTGTTCCTGTCTTGTTTCCTTGTCTGTTCCCGAATAAATGTCTGACTCCCCGTACCTGCTTCCCCTGTCTGACATTGGCCCTTACAGAATCCCGAAGCCATCACACGAAGCATTGGAGAGTACTGGTGTTCCGGTTGGTGGTGACGTCGGTCCTGGGTCGCGGCCGATGGAACTGGGGGTGCCTAGCCAGCTCGTCGGGCTTCCATGCCCTAGCTGGCTCGAGAGGTTTCCTTGCCCCGGGTTTGGCTCGGAGGGCGCCCATCCCAAGTCGGGCCTCAGCCGGATCGTCAGGTCTTGTTCGCCCAGCTGGCTCGTTAGACTGTTCCGTCTCTGACGGATCATCGGTCTTCCATGCGCAGCGGGATCGCCAGGCGTTCATGCCTCAGCCTTGATGTCAGGCTCCTATGCCTCAGCCGGCTGGAAAGGAAACTATTACGAAAACTATTATGGACTACAAAGGGAAATCCAGACGTGAGCTGCCAGTGACGCGAACAAACCAGATGAGCTAAATGCTTTTTATGCTCGCTTCGAGGCAAGCAACACTGAAGCATGCCTGAGAGCACCAGCTGTTCTGGATGACTGTGTGATAATGCTCTCAGTAGTCTTCACTGACATTTTCTACCTCTCCCTGACTGAGTCTGTAATACCAACATGTTTCAAGCAGACCACCATAGTCCCTATGCTCAAGCAAGCAAAGGTAACCTGCCTAAATGATTACCGCCCCGTAGCACTCACGTCGGTAGCCATGAAGTGCTTTGAAAGGCTGGTCATGGCTCACATCAACAGCATCCCCCCTGAAACCCTATACCCAATCTAATTCGTATACCGCCCCAACAGATCCACAGATGACCCAGATCCACAGATGGGCAGTGTGGAGTGCCCTTTTCCCACCTGGACAAAAGGAACACCTATGTGAGAATGCTGTTCATTAACTACAGCTCAACGTTCAACACCATAGTGCCGACGAAGCTCAAAACTAGGCTAAGGACCCTGGGACTAAACACCCCTTTCTGAAACTGGATCCTGGACTTCCTGACGGGCCGCCCCCAAGTGGTAAGGATAGGCAACAACACGTCTGACACGCTAATCCTCAACACTGGGGCCCCTCAGAGGTGTGTACTTTCTCCCCTCCTGTACTCCCTTTTCACCCACAACTGCGTGGCCAAACACAACTCTAACACCATCATTAAGTTGCTGATGACACAACTGTGGTAGGACTGATCACCGACAACGACGACACAGCCTATAGGGAGGAGGTCAGAGAACTGGCAGTGTGGTGCCAGGACAAAAACCTCTCCCTCAATGTGAGCAAGACAAAGGAGCTGATCGTGTACTACAGGAAAAGGCGGGCTGACAGGCCACCATTAACATCAACGGGGCTGTAGTGGAGCGGGTCAAGAGTGTCCACATCACCAACAAACTATCATGGTCCAAACACACCAAGACAGTCGTTTAGAGGGAAGAACACCTTTTCCCCCTCCTCCTCAAAAAGTTCTACAGCTGCACCATCGAGAGCATCCTGACCGGTTGCATCACTGCCTGGTATGGCAGCTGCTCGGCGTCTGACCGTAATGCGCTACAGAGGGTAATGCGTACAGCCCATTACATCACTGGGGCTAAGCTTCCTGCCATCCAGGACCTATATACTAGGCAGTGTCAGAGGAAGCCCATTAAAATTGTCAGAATCTCCAGTCACCCAAGTGGTAGACTGTTTTCTCTGCTACCGCACGGCAAGCGATACTGGAGCGCCAAGTCTAGGACCAAAACGCTCCTTAACAGCTTCTACCACCAAGCCATAAGACTGCTGAACAATTAATCAAATGGCCACCGGACTATTACATTGATCCCCCCTCCATTTGTTTTGTACACTGCAGCTACTCGATGTTTATTATCTATGCATTCCTACCTACATGTACAAATTACCTCTAACCTGTACCCCCGCACATTGACTTGGTACCGGTGCCCCCTGTATATAGCCTCGTTATTGTGTTACTTTTTATAATTTTTTTATGTTTTACTTTAGTTATTTGGTAAATATCTTCTTGAACTGCACTGTTGGTTAAGGGCTTGTAAGTAAGCATTTCACGGTAAGGTCTACACTTGTTTTATTTGGCGCATGTGACAAATAAAGTTTGATTTGATTTTTAATGCTTAAGCATGATATCCAGGTTGTGTGAGTCTCTGTCAGACTCTAAGGTAATAGGTCCCTATGTAATGCACTACTTAATCAAAATAAGTGCACTATATAGGGAATAGGGTGGCGCGAGATTTACACCTTCTCCCCCCGATTTTCAAGGGCCAGCGAGAGCTCACCGGGAACCGTAACACTTTCCAGGGCTTGGGCCCCTCTCTCGGGGCGAACCCATTGCAGGGTGCCTTGCCCTTCACAAAGAAAAGAGAACTCTCCCCGGGACGTTTCTATTTGGGACACAGCCTAATGTCTCCGTCAGGCTCTTCCTCTTTGGGTCAGTTAGTGTTGAGTATGATGGCAGCCCCTTTGCTGCAGCCATCACAGATAATCCCATCATTGCATGACCCAACACAACACAAAATCACCCACACATTTACTTAACTTTCAATCAATCACTTTCATGAACTCACAACATGTTGTACATGTGAGTTACTGAGAATACATTCTCTGTAAAAACAAATAGGCCAAAAGATAGGAGTATTGAATGAAATTAAAGCAAAAAACAACTATTAGTGTGAGTGAAATTACTGTTAGATTGTTGTGTTTATTTATAAAGCAGGTAAATGGTCTTGAAACAGAAAATAACATCTGAAATAACTGCACTTGTAAACAGCAACATTGACTATTGGAATATTTTATTAATATGTAGAAAATGTATTAAAAAATTTACTATACAGTACATGTTTTAAGTCAAACTAGAACTAATCTGATCAGTAATATCCAAGATTATACAACACAATCCAGATACTAATCAAAGTAGCTTTTCCACGGTCTCAACCTTCCTCAACATTCTTCTTGGGATCTTAAGTCAAACAGGTAAAGTACACCTTTTAACATTCCTTGGGGCTCTTTTCAGCTATACAACAGTGTTGCATCAATTGAACAATTAATAACATAGCTGTGTCTAGTAGTCATAAATACCACAATATAAATAAATGACAGGAAAATATTCCACACACTTACTATAAGCCTGATTAAATCACACAACAGAGGAACAGATTGTGGGTTTGAGTTGTGAGCCAGTGCGAGTTGTTGTTCCAGTAAATTGTGAAGCTGTGATTGGTTTCAGTAATGGGGAAATATGGAACATTCTGAAGCACTAGATGAGCTGCTACCATCTGTTATGCAAATTAATAATAGAGTAAAGTCTGCCCTCGACATTGTTAGAAAAATGCAGTCTTAATTTCACTCCCATCCTGAGACAGAAAAATCTCCAGACCTCTCTCAGATATAAATACAAAGATCTGCTGTGTGTGTTCCAGATAAAACAGAGAAAGACGCTTCACAGTATCTCATCTATTCAAATAGAAGAGCAGCTTCTCATACAAGTCACCGCTCATAAATCCTTTAAGGTCGAGATGCTAACTTGGCCTTAGGCCACATTCAAAACCCTATCTGCATCCCAAATGGCACACTATTCTGTATATAGTGCACTACGTTTGACCCTGGTCAGGGAATAGGGTACCATTTGGGATGCAGGTCCAATCTGACTATTGTCCTGATCCTCCTACATCAGCTCCTGGGTAGAGAGGGCAACAACATTAATTTACAATGCCTACTAACAGAGTAACAGCAATGTTATTCCTACAGCATATCAAAAAAGGTCAAATCTATATTCTGAGCACTAAGCACTAATGATTCTAGGGCAATATAATCAAAGACACGGGTAAACAAACCAAGGTACCTAATTGGCGTTGTTTCCAATGGGAGCAAATTAAGCACTGTGGCAGAACAAGCAAGGACGTGGGCAGAGCCAAGCATGAGCTAGTGAGATCCTACTGGTGCTTTTTAGCATGTATTTGCATATTTCTGTTAGGGAACGCCTTCTCTGTGAAGTACGTGTGTGCAATAACTCAATTCGCCCTTGTACTCCTACTACCAACACATTATTTGCACTCTGTTTGTAACAGATTCTAGTTTTGGGAGCAGAAAACTGTATTGAGAGCAATGATAATTAGCAGAATGTCGGCCAGGTTTCTTCTAGCTCAATTTTCTCCCACTTCCCGCCACTGGACCTTCTCTCATCATTGTATTTGATGGTGAGTGGAAATTCGAAACCAATGCTTCAGTTGAATCTAGCTCCTTCTTCTGTCAGTGATATAATCATCCTAAAGTGATGAGATAATTCACCCATAATCTGCATGATGTTTTATACTGCCATGCAATTGTCCGTCATTTAATTTACATAGGCTCTGTGATAAACTGACTAAAGCATTAGTCTTTTCTGTGAGGTTGATTATGTGCAGTCCTATTATCAGAACCATAGAAATGGAATCACAACAGTGTGTGTTAGACCCATTCTAGTGATTATATTTCTATGATCAGAACTATTCCTTCTGCTTTATGATGAAAGTGATGGCATGGGAGCAATAGTAGGACATATCGACTTGGCCCTAAGGGGAAATACATTATTTCTCCCCAAAATGTAAGAATTAACCACATTCTTCCCGCATAGCATTTCAGTGCTAGAGGTGTCACTACAAACCCTGGTTTGATCCTGGGCTGTATCACAACCAACTGTGATTGAGAGTCCCATAGGCTGGCGCACAATTTGCTCAGCGTCCTCCGGGTTAGGCCAAACCCTAACCCTAACCGGGTTAGGCCAAACCCTAACCCTAACCGGGTTAGGCCAAAATAAGAATTTGTTCTTAACTGACTTGCCTAGTTAAATAAAATAAAAACATCTATACAGTTCCAGTCAAAAGTTTGGACTCACCTACTCATTCAAGGGTTTTTCTTTATTCGTACTATTTTCTACATTGTAAGATAATATTGAAGGCAGCAAAACTATGAAATAACACATATGGGAATCATTAAATAACCAAAAAAGGTGTTAAACAAATCAAAATATATTTTATATTTATATTCTTCAAACTAGCCACTCTTTGCCTTGATGACAGCTTTGCACACGCTTGGCATTCTCTCAACCAGTATCATGAAGTAGTTACCTGGAAAGCATTTCAATGAAAAGGTGTGCCTTGTTAAAAGTTAATTTGTGGATTTTCTTTCCTTCTGAAATGCGTTTGAGTCAACCAGTTGTGTTGTGACAAGGTAGGGGTGGTATACAGAAGATAGCCCTAATTGGTAAAAGACCAAGTCAATATCATTGCAGGAACAAAAAAAAAGCAAAGAGAAATGACAGTCCATCATTCCTTTCAGACAGGAAGTTCAATCAATCTGGAAAATTTCAAGAACTTTGAAAGTTTCTTCAAGTGCAGTCGCAAAAACCAAGCGCTATGATAAAACTGGCTCTCATGAGGACTGCCACAGGAAAGGAAGACCCAGAGTTACCTCTGCTCCAGGGGATAAGTTAATTAGAGTAACCAGCCTCAGAAATTGCAGCCCAAGTCAGTGCTTCACAGAGTTCAAGCAATAGACACATCTCAACATCAACTGTTCAGAGGAAACTGAAAGGCCTTCATGGTCAAATTGCAGAAAAGTAACCACTAGTAAAGGACACCAAAAAGAAGAATAGACTTGATTGGGCCAAGAAACACTAGCAATGGACATTAGACCGGTGGAAATCTGTCCTGTGGTCTGATTTTTGGTCCCAACCGTCGTGTCTTTGTGAGAACCAGAGTAGGTGAACGGATGATCTCTGCATGTATGGTTCCCACCATGAAGCATGGAGGGTGAGGTGTGATGGTGCTTTGCTGTGACACTGTCAGTGATTTATTTAGAATTCAAGGCACACATAACCAGCATGTCTACCACAGAATTCTGCAGTGATACACCATCCAATCTGGTTTGCACTTAGTGTGACTATCATTTGTTTTTCAACAGGACAATGACCCAACACACCTCCATGCTGTTTAAGGGCTACTTGACCAAGAAGGTCAAGAGTGATGGAGTGCTATGTCAAATGACCTGGCCTCCATAATCACCTGACCTCTACCCAATTGAGATGGTTTGGGATGAGTTGGGCCACAAATTGAAGGAAAAGCAGCAAATAAGTGCTCATTACATGTGGGAACTCCTTCAAGACTGTTGGTAAAGCATTCCAGGTGAAGCTGGTTGAGAGAATGCCAAGAATGTGCAAAGGTGTAATCCATGCTCAGGGTGGCTACTTTGAAGTATCTCCCCCAAAAATTGTTTACTACATGATTCCGTATGTGTTTTTTAAAATAGTTTTGATGTCTTCACTATTATTCTATAATGTAAAAAATAGTATAAATAAAGAAAACCCTGGAATGAGTAGGTGTGTCCAAACTTTTGAATGGTACTGTCTATTATTCTGCTTCACAGTTGCTGTCTAGTAGAGGTCTGACAATGCCTGGTAGAGGTATACTTTATTTACACGGTTCAGTTTCCACAGTTTATGGAATTAGTTCCAGCATCGCAAATACTCCTGTTACGTACACTACATGGCCAAAAGTATATGGACACTTGCTTGTCAAACATCTCGTTTCAAAATCATGGGCATTAATATGAAGTTGGTCCCCCTTTGCTGCTGCTATAACAGCCTTCATTCTTCCGTTAGATGTCGGAACATTGCTGCAGGGACTTGCTTCCATTCAGCCACAATAGCATTACAGAAGTCGGGCACTGATGTTGGTCGATTAGGCCTTATTCGCAGTCTGCATTCAAATGAATCCCGAAGGTTTAAGGTCAGGGCTCTGTGCAGTTCCAGTCAAGTTCTTCCACAACAATCTCAACAAACCATTTCTGTATGGACCTGAAATCATGCTGAAACAGGAAAGAGCCTTCCCCAAACTGTTGCCACAAAGTTCGGAGCACAGAATTGTCTAGAATGTCATTGCATGCTGTGGCGTTAAGATTTCCCTTTACTGGAACTAAAGGGCCTAGCCTGAACCATGAAAAATAGCCCCAGATTGTTATTCCTCCTCCACCAAACTTTACAGTTGTCACTATGCAGGCAGACAGGGAGCGTTCTCATGGCATCTGCCAAACCCAGAATTGTCCGTCGGACTACCAGATGGTGAAGCCTAATTTATCACATAGAACGCGTTTCCACTGATCCAGATCCAGAGTCCAATGGTGGCGAACTGTACACCACTCCAGCCGACACTTGGCATTGCGCATGGTGATCTTAGGCTTGTGTGCGGCTGCTCGGCCACGGAAACCCATTTCATGAAGTTGTGCTGAATCTGTGCTGACGTCGCTTCCAGAGGAAGTTGATAGTGTGTAGCAACTGAAGTTGAACAATATTTACACGCTATGCGCTTCAGCACTCGGCGGTCCTGTTCTGTAAGCTTGTATGGCCTACCACTTTGCAGCTGAGCCGTTATTGCTCCTAGACGTTTCCACTTCACAATAACAGCACTTACAGTTGACCGGGGCAGCTGTAGCAAGGCAGAAATTTGACAAACTGACTTGTTGGTGCCAAGTTGAAAGTCACTGAGATCTTCAGTACGGGACATTGTACAGCCAATGTTTGTCTCTGGAGATTGCATGGCTGTGTGCTCGATTGTATACACCTGTCAGCAATGGGTGTGGCTGAAGTAGCTGAATCCACTAATTTGAAGGGGTGTCCACATACTTTTGACAATTTAGTGTATGTGCAAAGTGTTGTCCTGGAGTGTAAAGGCATGATTAAACAACTTCATATTCAGCATATTGAGATTCTATTACCTTTCTTACAGACAATACATTTTTAGTGAGCTTTTATTTTCGTCCTCGGTATCCCTCAATCTGTTTATAATCTTTAGCACTCAGCATTTTCTCAGCCACCATTGATTACATGCATTTGCACTTGAGGTTCCCTTCAATAGTTAGATGTGCTTTTACATCGCAAGCCAAACACAAGAATCTTACTACTCTAATACCTTTCAATCAAAAGTCCAGTTCTTTGTAGATATTCTCTCTTTAGGCTCCCCTGAAACCATATCAAAACAGGTAAGGGTATTTAATCACTGCATTTGAAATACTTTTCCAGCTCAGACCTCAACTTGAATTCTATGAAGAGATTCTGGGGGTTTAAATAGTGACAACTAGCTTAATGTGTGTGCACATTGCACACAGCCTTGCTAAACCAGGGGTGTGAAGGAAAAGGTTAAGTTACTGAAAGGAATCATAACATAAATAAGAACTACAGTATACCTGTCCTACAGCTTGGAATAGGCCTGCATCAACTTCTGGATAATCTTCTGGATAATCAGAACACATCACTTGACCAAGCTTGAGTCTTTGCAAAATAAGACTGTGTCATTCTGATTGATTGATTGACAATTCATTAATTTCAGATTTCTGTGAAAGAGAGCAGGAGTCAGTAAGCATTTGGATTACAATTCGGGCACACCAGCGTTTGACAAAAGTGATATCTCTTATGTTAAATACATTCCATCTGTTATCTACAGAGCTTCATCACTCTCATTCCTTGCACCAAGTGCCATGAAGCAAAGTTAGTCTAAGTAGTTAATAAATAAGTACACATCCTATTCTAGTAAAAAAGAAAACACAATGTCTTGCTCTGGGAGATGCATTGCATTAACAGATCTGAAACAGTCACTTGACAAGCAGAATTCAGAGGAGAATTTCTACATTTAAATTCAAAAGTAAATCAAAATCAAATCACATTTTATTTGTCACATGCGCTGAATACAAAGGGTGTGGAATTTACCGTGAAATGCTTGCTTAAGAGCCCTTCCCAACGATGCAGATTCTGATGACACGTTTGTTGTTACCATGGAGGTGTTGATCATGATTGTTAGCATGCATTAGGCTCACCCCTTTTCAAAACAAGTCTGTGTTAACAACTATGGTTAGAACAATAGGGGAAGTAGTATCAGCGTTTCTTAATGCTTCTATATTACTCTGCATCTACAAGGGTAAATACTGAAATATGTCTCCTCCTCCTAATTCTTATATGGATATATTAGTACCAGTAGTCTATAGGATGGATAATCACCATTGTTTCAAGTCATCAAGTCTAAAGGACAATGAACGACATAAAATGTACAAAATGATTATGACCCACTGTGCGGGTGTTACAGTTTGTAGAGATTGGGTGAGGGTATTTAAGCCATATCTGAATGAAAATATGAGTCAATTAGTCAATAAAAACAACTAAGGAGAACAATACAGTTAAACGATTTGATGAAAAGTATTGGATAAGTAGGATTACAGTGTATCCATCAAATGTACATCGAGGACATGAGGGGTTCTCTACAGCAGGCCAAGTGTTACTTGCACTGGTGGCATAACATAGTTAAACATTAAATATGGGTGAGACAGAGGATTGTATAACGTACAGGACGACTATCGAACACCAACATACAGTAAATGAGCTTATCAATTTCAAATCATTCGCTAAAATACTGACAAAGAACTAATGTTCACAAAGTAACCATGAGACTTGTTGCTGGGCCTAAAACCGAGGATCACAAAAACATCTGCTAAGGTGATGATGAGGCTACGAAGAAAGAGATCTCTGTCGACAGCGCATTTTCTCTCCAGCAAATCTTTGGTTTCATGTCAGAACTATTAGCACCATCAATGCAAGTAACATAGCGGGGAAACATTTGAGAGTGCTAATTCCTAAACAGGATCTTCACACAGCTTTATATTTGTTTGTGGAGTTGGAATCTCCTCATGGAGAATACCGTGTGTGAATATTGGTCAACAATGTTATATATTTGAGTTATGCAGGGCAGTGTAAAGACAAGTATTGAATGACAATGGTCATACTATGTATTACCACAGCGCAAATAACTTGCTCACTGTTATTTTCTTACTAAATGGGCACTGGAGTCTAGGCCTATACATTTCAAGTTGAACAGCTATTGTTTGATGATCCTGTTTCTTCCATTCCAACAAGGGTGTGGATTTGGGATTTTATTGTATATTCAAAAGCAAATTGGACCAATGGACATAAATAAATAAATCAATAGCTGATGTTGAATCCACTGCTACAGGCTGGTGTGTAGCTTGGTGATTGCTAATGCTGATTGGCTCATTATGAGTGCCAATGTTTTGTCAATGTCCAATGAATTTCTCCATGCAGGCATTTGACTATGAAACTCATGGAGGGTTGCTATTTCAATAAAAATATCAATAACAAGGCATCAAATTATATCATGTAATAAATTAACTTTGTTACAATATCAGTTATAAAAATAGAGATATCTTACTTGATTACGGGCATATAGAATTTTGTTAAAATTACTTTTTTTTAATGGGGAAAATAATCCCAGCTCTCATGTACTTATATTGTATAGATAGAGAGAAGATCATGACAGCTACTCTGAGTTTATCTCTTCACCTTCCAGGACAGGGCAAATAACTAAACATAAAAACCTTATGGTTTACCTCCCCATTTTAGCAAATAGATAGCCTTAAAATCCAGACTGAATGGATTGTGAAACAAACATGAAACAGAGCTGAGTTCAGTCTGGATATCTAGGCTAGCTAACAGAACCATTGTCATTCAAATTTTGTATAAATTGCATAGCTCCTCCTTTTGTCTTTCAGCCTTATGTAAAAGTAGGAACAGCAAGCTGGATTGGGGTTGAGGGGTAAGGTGTAGGGGTTTATTCTGGAGGAGTGGACCTCCTTCGCTTGCCACTGATGCTGCGGTAGTTGAACGGCCTCATTTTCATCTCCACAAAGGGGACAGAGAACTCATGGCCCTTCCAGTGGTACCAGTTGATACCCTGTATAGGATGAAGAGAGGACAAAATGTAGGATCAAGAGAGAACCGTGTTCAGAAACAAAGATTTCTGATATTACACAACGTGGTTTTCTTAGAATATGTACAGTGCACTTCATTTATCAAGGATGTGCGTACGCCACAATCTTTACTATATGACTTATACAGTATGTCTAATATGGATATTGTCCTCAATGTTCAGTTCACTTCTAATTCAAATGTGACATCCTCAGCTGTCTCCTGTCTCCTCAGCTGTCTCCTGTCTCCTCAGCTGTCTCCTGTCTCCTCAGCTGTCTCCTGTCTCCTCAGCTGACTCAGACCAACCTTAGTGGTATTTCTAATATTGCCCATTGTGCTGTTCAGAAAAATGTGTGGACATTTTCAATGCTATTTGTGGTTTGAACTCACTATGGTCATTGTAGACCATAATTCAATTAGTGGATAAAAAATAATTCAGACAGACATTCTTATCTTACCTACAGTACAATGCACAGGTAAGTGCCAAAATAAAGGAAACACTTGATTAAATTAGGGATACAAAGTATATTGATAGCAGGTGCTTCCACACAGGTGTGGTTCCTGAGTTTAATTAAACAATTAACATCCCATCATGCTTAGGGTCATGTATAAATAAGTCCAGTTGCCCATTATTTTGGCTACCATGGCTAGAAGAGGAGATCTCAGTGACTTTGAAAGAAGATTCTCAAAGGAGTATAAGGGGTTTAAAGTGTGTGTGTGCGTGTGGGCGTGTGTGCGAGCGAGTACGTACGTGTGTGTGTGTGTGTCTCAGTCACCAGATCTCAATTGAGCACCGGTGGGAGATTCTGGAGCGGCCCTTGAAACAGCATTTTCCACCACCATCAATAAAACACTAAATTATGGAATTTCTTATGCAAAAATGGTGTCGCATCCCTCCAATAGAGTTCCAGACACTTGTAGAATCTATGCCAAAGCACATTGAAGCTGTTCTGGCAGCTCGTGGTAGCCCAATGCCCTGTTAAGACACTTTATGTTGGTGTTTCCTTTATTTTGGTAGTTACCTGTAGCTAGTTCCTCTTTTTATGTCTGAGATCATTTCATGTCATCAAAAGGTTATATTGGAAACTGCTAATCTGTGTAATGTTGCAAGGCTTCTGTAGTAGTCTCATCAAAAGCTCTTTACAAGACTCTTACTTGAAACAAATATCACACTGTTGGGAAAGCAGTAAGAGATTTAAAGTTTTCTTTACGTCGTTAATGGAAATGACTGGGAATCTCACAGAGTGTGGCCTTTAATTCCAGTCATCACAGTGGTAAGCTGATGCAGCTGTTCAGTCCCACTGCTCAGTCCCAGTGCGGATGATAACAGGGACACCAACCTGACTGTGTCTCGACTCGCCGTATTTCCCGTTCAGGTTGGCCCGATGGCAATTTTTGTACCACCAGGCTCCTTTGTAGGACAGAGCACAGTTGGTCACGGCGATGTCATTGTCTCTGTCCTTGGTGGAGAAGGGACGGCCTTGGTGATAGCTCAGCGAGTCCCCTGTGACAGGGAATAAAAATGAATTGAACTGACGGAACCAGCAAATGACATGGGTACACTGGCAGTCTGAAGCGTATAATACTACAGGGCTAGAGCCAAGTGTTGAGGGATGGGGGATAAAATAAGTACAATACATTTCATCAAGAAACCATAAAGAAGATGGAGGGAAAAGGCTTTTATTGTTCAGTGGGGCGGCAGGTAGCCTAGTGGTTAGATCGTTGGGCCAGTAACCAAAAGGTTGCTAGATCAAATCCCCGAGATGACAAGGTAAAAATCTGTCGTTCTGCCCCTGAACAAGGCAGTTAACCTACTGTTCCTAGGCCGTCATTGTAAATAAGAATTTGTTCTTAACTGACTTGCCTGGTAAAATAAATAAAAATGTCTTGGCTGTTAGAGGTTGTATATGTTTAATAGATCAGTTGATTGGTTGCTAACAGGTGTGTAAAATCAGCACCACATAGAATAGAGTGTACATAAGCGCTCACCAGCTGTGCCATTGTACTCTCCTATCCTGAGTTTGTACAGATTCCTGACGTCTCCAATGGCGAACTTGTCATAGCTGGCGTAGACAGACTCCTGGCCATCCTTCATGTCGATCCGGAGCTCATAGCGACCTTGAGCTGAGAGCTTCTGTATGTTGTCCAAACCTGAAGAAGAAGAAGAGACAATAAATACACACAAATATTATACATACACACCAGTCAAAAGTTTGGACACACCTACTCATTCAAGGTTCTTTCTTTATTTGTACTATTTTCTACATTGTAGAAGACATCAGGTGTATAAAATCGAGCACACAGCCGTGCAATATCCTTAGTATGTGTGTATGTGTTATTTCAAAACTATGAAATATGAAATAACACATATGGAATCATGTAGTAAGCAAAAAAGTGTTAAACAAATCAAAATACATTTTATATTTGAGATTCTTCAAAGTAGCAAACCTTTGCCTTGATGACAGATTTGCACACTCTTGGCATTCTCTCAACCAGCTTCACCTGGAATGCTTTTCCAACAGTCTTGAAGGAGTTCCCACATACACTGAGCACCTGTTTGCGGCTTTTCCGTCACACTGGGGTCTTCACTATTATACTATTATACTATAAAATAGTAAAATAAAGAAAAACCCTTGAATGAATAAGTGTCCAAACATTTGACTGGTACACACTATATATTCAAAAGTATGTGGACACCCCTTCAAATTAGTGGATTTGTCTTTTTCAGCCATACTGTTGCTAACAGGTGTATAAAATCGAGCACACAGCCATACAATATCCATAGACAAACATTGGTAGTAGAACGGCCAGTATTGAAGAGCTCAGTTACATTCAATGAGGCACTGACTTTCCAACAAGGCAGTTCGTCAAATTTCTGCCCTGTTAGAGCTGCCCCGGTCAACTGTAAGTGCTTTTATTGTGAAGTGAAAATGTCTATGAACAGCTCAGTCGCGAAGTGATAGGCCACACAAGCTCACAGAACGGGACCGCCGTGTGCTGAAGTGCATAATGTACTCACAACTGAGTTCCAAACTCAGGAGCTTCGAGAAATGGGTTTCCATGGCCGAGCAGGCGCACACAAGCCTAAGATCACCATGCACAATGCCAAGCATCAGCTGGAGTGGTGTATAGCTCGCCGCCATTGGACTCTGGAGTGATGAATCACGCTTCACCATCTGGTTGTCCGACGGACAAATCTGGGTTTGGCGGATACCAGGAGTTCGCTACCGGCCCCAATGCATAGTGGCAACTGTAAAGTTTGGTGGAGGAGGAATAATGGTCTGGGACTGTTTTTCTTGGTTTGGGCTAGGTCCTTTAGTTCCAGTGACGGGAAATCCTAACGCTACAGCATACAATGACATTCTAGACTATTCTGTACTTCCAACTCTGTGGCAAAAGTTTGTGGAAGGCCCTTTCCTGTTTCAGCATGACCTCAGCCCCATGGAAGACCTTTGGGATGTATTGGAACGCCGACTGTGAGCCAGGCCTAATCGGCTAATATCGGTGCCGACCTCACGAATGCTCTTGTGGCTGAATGGAAGCAAGTCCCCGCGGCAATGTTCAAACATCTAGTGGAAAGCCTTCCAACAAGAGTGGAGGTTGTTATATCAGCAAAGGGGAGACCAACTGCGTATTAATGCCCATGATTTTGGAATGAGATGTTCGACAAGCAGGTGTCCACATACTTTTGTTCATGTAGTATATATGGTGCATTTGGAAAGTATTCAGACCCCTTGACTTTTTCCGCATTTTGTTACATTACAGCCTATTTCTAAAATTAATTGAATAAAAGTTTTCCTCATACAGCTACACACAATACCCCAAAATGACAAAGTGGAAACAGGTTTTTAGAAAAAAGAAAAAAAGAAATACCTTTATTATATAAGCATTCAGAACCTTTGCTATGAGACTCGAAATTGAGCTCAGGTGCATCCTGTTTCCATTGATCATCCTTGAGATGTTTCTAAAACTTGATTGGAGTCCATCTGTGGTAAATTCAATTGATTGGACATGATTTGAAAGGCACACCGCCTGTCTATATAAGGTCCCCCAGTTGACAGGCCATGAGGTTGAAGGAATTGTCCTTAGAGCTCTGACACAGGATTGTGTCCAGGCACAGATCTGGGGAAGGGTACCAAAACATTTATGCAGCATGGAAGGTCCCCAAGAGAACAGTGGCCTCCATCATTCTTAAATGAAAGAAGTCTGGAACCACCAAGACTCTGAGCTGGTTTCCCGGCCAAACTGAACAAATCCAGGGAGAAGGGCCTTGGTCAGGGAGGTGACCAAAAACCTCAGTCACTCTGACAGAGCTCTAGAGTTCCTCTGTGGAGATGGGAGAATGTTCCAGAAGTTCAACCATATCTGCAGCTCTCCACCAATCAGGCCATTATGGTAGTGGCCAGATGGAAGCCACTCCTCAGTAAAAGGTACATGACAGCCCGCTTGGAGTTCGCCAAAAGGCATCTAAAAGACTCTCAGTGCATGAGAAGCAAGATTCTCTGGTCCGATGAAACCAAGATTGAACTCTATGGCCTTATTGCCAATCGTCACGTCTGGAGGAAAGCTGGCACCATCCCTACGGTGAAGCATGGTGTTGGCAGCATCATGCTGTGGGGATGTTTTTCAGCTGCAGGGACTCGGAGACTAATCAGGATCGAGGGAAAGATGAACTGATTAAAGTAGAAAGAGATCCTTGATGAAAACCTGCTCCAGAACGCTCAGGACCTCAGACTGAGGCGAAGGTTCACCTTCCAAAAGGACAATGATCCTAAGCACACAGCTAAGACAACGAAGGAATGGCTTCGGGACAAGTCTGAATTTCCTTGAGTGACCCAGCAGAGCCTGGACTTGAACCCAATCCAACATCTTTGGAGAGACCTGAAAATAGCTGTGCAGAGAAGCTCCCCATCCAACCTGACAGCTTCAGAGGATATGCAGAGAAGGGAAAAACTCCCCAAATACAGGTGTGCTAAGCATGTAGTGTCATACCCAAGACGACTCGAAGCTGTAATCGCTGCAGAAGGTACTTCAACAAAGTACTGAGTAAAGGGTCTGAATAATTATGTAATTGTGATATTATATTATATAAACAGATTTTTGCTTCAGCATTATGGGGTATTGTGTGTAGATTGACGAGGGGGAAAAAACTATTTCAAACATTTTACAATAAGGCTGTAACCTAACAAAATGTGGAAAAAGGAAATTAGTCTTAATACTTTCCGAGTGATTATATATATATATATACTTGTCCTATATATATATATATATATATATATATATATATGTATATATATATATATATGTATATAGGACAAGTCAAAAGTTTGGGCACACCTACTCATTCAAGGGTTATTCTTTATATTTACTTTTTTCTACATTATAGAATAAAAGTAAAGACATCAACACTATTAAATAACACATGTGGAATCATGTAGTAATTATTCAAAGAAACCACTCTTTGCCATGAAGACAGCTTTGCACACTCTTGACATTCTCTCAACCAGCTTCACCTGGAATGCTTTTCCAACTGTCTTGAAGGAGTTCCCACATATGCTGAGCACTTTTTTGGGCTGCTTTTCCTTCACTCTGCGGTCCAATTCATCCCAAACCATCTCAATTGGGTTGAGGTCGCGTGATTGTGGAGGACAGATCATCTGATGCAGCACTCCATCACTCTTCTTCTTGGTCAAATAGCCCTTACACAGCCTGGATGTGTGTTGGGTCATTGTCCTGTTGAAAAACAAATGATAGTCACACTAAGTGGAAACCAGATGGGATGGCGTATCACTGCAGAATGCTGGTTAAGAATGCCTTGAATTCTTAATAGATTTCCCACAGTGTCACCAGCAAAGCACCCCTACACCAACACAC
This sequence comes from Oncorhynchus mykiss, assembly GCF_057628025.1. Taxonomy (NCBI): domain Eukaryota; kingdom Metazoa; phylum Chordata; class Actinopteri; order Salmoniformes; family Salmonidae; genus Oncorhynchus; species Oncorhynchus mykiss. The sequence goes on from NC_143049.1 coordinate 22,845,526, forward strand.
CTCCTCCTCCATGCTTCAAGGTAGGAACCACACATGCAGAGATCATCCGTTCACCTACTCTGCTTCTCACAAATACATGGTGGTTGGAACCAAAAATCTAAAATTTGGACTCATCAGACCAAGGGACAGATTTCTGCCTGTCTAATGTCCATTGCTCGTGTTACTTAGCTCAGGCAAGTCTCCTCTTCTTATTGGTGTCCTTTAGTAGTGGTTTCTTTGCAGCGATTCGGCCATGAAGGCCTGTTTCACAGTCTCCTCTGAACAGTTGATGTTGAGATGTGTCTGTTGCTTGAACTCTGTGAAGCACATATTTGGGCTGCAATTTCTGAGGCAGGTAACTCTGATGAACTTATCCTCTGCAGCAGAGGTAACTCTGGGTCTTCCTTTCCTGTGGCGGTTTTTATGAGAGCCAGTTTCACCATAGCGCTTACGACTGCACTTGAAGAAACTTTTAAAGTTCTTTTCATTTTCCGGATTGACTGACCTTTATGTCTTGAAATAATGATGGCCTGTTATTTCTCGTTGCTTATTTGAGCTGTTCTTTCCATAATATGGACTTGGCCTTTTACCAAATAGGGCTATCTTCTGTATATTACCCCTACCTTGTACAACTGATTGGCTCAAACGCATTAAGAAGGAAAGAAATTCCACAAATTAACTTTGAACAAGGCACACCTGTTAATTGAAATGCATTCCAGGTGACTACCTCATGAAGCTGGTTGAGAGTATGCCAAGAGTGTGTAAAGCTGTCATCAAGGCAAAGAGTGGCTCATATAAAATATATTTTAATTTGTTTAACACTTTTTGGTTACTACATGATTCCATATGTGTTATTTCATAGTTTTGATGTCTACACTCTACATTATGATTGAGTGTAGTCTGGCCCAGGAGTGGGAAGGTGAACGGAAAGGCTCTAGCCCTTGCTATCTCTGCCTGGCCGGTTCCCCTCTTTCCACTGGGATTCTCTGCCTCTAACCCTATTACAGGGGCTGAGTCACTGGCTTACTGGGGCTCTTTCATACCATCCCTGGGAGGGGTGCGTCACTTGAGTGGGTTGAGTCACTGATGTGATCTTCCTGTCTGGGTTGGCGCCCCACCCTTGGGTTGTGCCGTGGCGGAGATCTTTGTGGGCTATACTCGGCCTTGTCTCATGATGGTAAGTTGACGGTTGAAGATATCCCTCTAGTGGTGTGGGGGCTGTGCTTTGGCAAAGTGTGTGGGGTTATATCCTTCCTGTTTGGCCCTGTCCGGGGGTGTCCTCGGATGGGGCCACAGTGTCTCCTGACCCCTCCTGTCTCAGCCTCCGGTATTTATGCTGCAGTAGTTTATGTGTCGGGGGGGCTAGAGTCCGTTTGTTATATCTGGAGTACTTCTCTTGTCCTATTCGGTGTCCTGTGTGAATTTAAGTGTTCTCTCTAATTCTCTCTTTCTCTCTTTCTTTCTCTCTCTCGGAGGACCTGAGCCCTAGGACCATGCCTCAGGACTACCTGACATGATGACTCCTTGCTGTCCCCAGTCCACCTGGCCGTGCTGCTGCTCCAGTTTCAACGGTTCTGCCTTATTATTATTGGACCATGCTGGTCATTTATGAACATTTGAACATCTTGGCCATGTTCTGTTATAATCTCCACCCGGCACAGCCAGAAGAGGACTGGCCACCCCACATAGCCTGGTTCCTCTCTAGGTTTCTTCCTAGGTTTTGGCCTTTCTAGGGAGTTTTTCCATAGCCACCGTGCTTCTACACCTGCATTGCTTGCTGTTAGGGGTTTTAGGCTGGGTTTCTGTACAGCACTTTGAGATATCAGCTGATGTACGAAGGGCTATATAAATAAATTTGATTTGATTTACACTATCGTTCTACAATGTAGAAAATAGTAAAAACAAAGAAAAAACATTGGAGTAGGTGTGTCCAAACTTTTGACTAGTACTGTATGTATATAAAATCATTGCTCATTTCAAATGATAACGGTCACTTACTCAAGTCTAAAATTAACTTCTACCTGCACCTTGACATGGTTAAAACTGATGCACACAGCAAATGACATGTAGAGATAACAGGAAGTGGTCAGATGGTGAAAAGTGTCCATATCTTCCAGTCAACAGTCTGTGGCGGATTTGGCCTTGCTGCTACTGCCAGCCCAGAGCCTAGCCAGGCTGTGATGATAAGGACCAGCGAGATTATACCTATCTTTCCCAAGATAACAAACCTTCCTGCTTGGCATGGATGTTTCCTGTTTAACCTCAAGCTGAAAATCATATGATGTTGTAGATGCCTCATGATAGCAGATGGCAGTTTTTTGAAGCTGTCAAGCTTCCGATGATAAGCATTGGGCTGAACCAGAGCAAAACTGGGCTTGGTCTTCGATATGTCAGCAAAAGATACAGTCGGCATTAGAAAGCAATGAAGGCACTTGGTGGTGACAGGGGAAAAGCAATTGCTGTAATAAGATGTGTTAAACATTGAGTGAACTCAGATTTGCCATCGCAGAATGCAGGATCATCTGCTATTCAGCGCTTAGATAGCTTAGTTTTTCATTACAAATTGCCAGCAGGATTAAAAATGCACTCAGAGGCTGTATTCTGTTCAAATTTGATCTCCTAAATTAACATCTCTTATCATTTTATTACCCATCTTACTTACTTCCACAGAAATGAGGGGTCAAATTAAAAAGTGCAATAATAATTGCATATTGCACAACTGCATCAATTTCTTTATATTACAATATATTTGGCCAGGGTCAGGTCAATGAGTCCGATTAATGGATAGCGCCCCCAACTGTAATAAAAATGAGCTTTAAAAAAAAAAAACGGCCTCTGATAATATCATCCGCTAATTCCCGTTTCTTCCATGTGAGCAAATCGTAATCTTAAGTGTCCCATTAGATAGAGCTCTTCCATATCAGGGTAGTTAAACCAAATGTTATTGTGTCTCCCTGTACTGCAGGATGTTGTAGATAAGGTCAGGTGCTGTGTGCTTACGTCATCTGAAGCTCCACTATGCTGTCCTCCGGGAGCACCACTATTCTCCTCTCATGGTCATATCTATCTATACCAGTGGCGGACAATGCCGTTTAAGATGAGGGAAGAGGATTTTTTGAGGGCCTGACTTCTATGACAGCATATTGGATGACTCTCATTCATATTCCATTCACCCAGTTCAAAGTAACAGTGATAGGTTTAGGCTACTACATGATGCTCAAATTGTTCGCTATACCCATGATGAGCTTGCTACTACCTAGCCTATGAATGAATGTTTACAATGTAGGTGCACACAGGTCGAGAGACAAATTTGCGGCGACACATGGACAGACAGTGACATTCATTAACGCCTTTCACACTCTTGCTTGCATCTAGCTGATATAGGGTGTAATCATTAGTCCAATAGTTGCACGCGAGAGTTTCTACTGGACAAATTCAGGTATGTTTATCCCAGTTTTGTTCTGTTTACTACCGTTTAAGAAACTTTTTTTTAACAGAATCGGCAGAATGAATGCACCCCTGATCAGCCATTTGGGGCGCAGCATGGGTCTGCCAGCAGGAGTGAACACAGAACTGAGTCAGGGGAATTAAACCAATGAAGTCATAAGGAATATTTACTGGATGAGAAGTGCTTTTACCAATCAGGAATGAGTCATGAATCATAGTCGTTTACCAGGATCGGTGTGTCACTAGTACACGTGGTACAGCCTGGGTAGGGGCTTAGTGGCATTTGCTGATATAGAAAGAGGCATGAATGAACGCTCCAACGTAAATGCAGGGTCATCAAGACTCTGTAATGTTCTAAAGGTTTAATTAATTAACAATCCTTTTATCAAACAGACAGATTTGGGTTCTGAAAGTGTACTGTCTTGTCATTCTATTTTTCTAATTAAAAGTACCAAAAGTATTTCTCAAGGTTGGGATCTCTATTATGAAGTATTCATGGGTACAATCTTTTATCTATTTCCAAAACAATAACATGAAAACTGGCCCATGAAGAAACAGCTTTTCTAATGAATATAATTATGGCTATTATAATGAGATTTGCAGAAATGTTTCACAGTGCATCAAAGGAGCGAGCCTTTTGTTTTGTTTCAGAATCAGAGAATTTATGAAAAACAATTACCATGCAGTGAGAAATGAGAGCGAATACATCCATTAATAAATCACAGAACTAGTGTTGTGAAGTAATAAAATAAAGGAGAGAGAGAGAGAGAGAGGGGGGGGGGGGGAGAGAAACAGAGAGAGAGAGGGGGAGAGAGAGAGACAGAGAGAGAGAGAGACAGAGACAGAGACAGAGAGAGAGGAAAGAGGAGAGAGGAGAGAGGAGAGAGGAGAGAGGAGAGAGGAGAGAGGATGGAGGAGAGAGGAGAGAGGAGAGAGGAGAGAGGAGAGAGAAAGAGAGATAGAGAGAGACTACAAACAAATGTGTAAATGAGGTCAACTGTTAACCCTGCTCTGGGAGAGATAAGCAGAAGCAGACTGCAACACAAACACAAGGGCCTCCTATTCCTATTTTAAAGAGTTTCTTCTGTACTTTTTGTACGTTTTAGCCTGTAGTTCTGAAAGTAGTACACCCGAGCCAAAAGTGGTCCCCTGAAAACTGCGTACTACGTGCACCACGTCAATGCTCTCTACCTCTCTCTCTGCTGTGTCCACTGAGCTGTTGGGCCCACCCTGCAACCTTATTGGATAATGCTGGGCAGACCTCTTGCTAGCTGTCACTCAAATGCCAAGTGCTAAAGCTCATTGGCTACAACTCAAATTGCTAGGGGGCTGGCCCATGTGGGGGGAATGTGGGAAAATTTGCGACGTATTCTTATCTGTAGACTCAATAGCCATGGCTTCTCAAATGACTGCCTCGCCTGTTTCACCAAGTACTTCTCAGATAGAGTTCAGTGTCAAATCGGAGGGCCTGTTGTCCGGACCTCTGGCAGTCTCTATGGGGGTGCCACACGGTTCAATTCTCGGGCCGATTCTTTTCACTGTATACAGTATATCAATGATGTCACTCTTGCTGCTGGTGATTCTCTGATCCACCCCTACGCAGACGACACCATTCTGTATACATCTGGAACTTCTTTGGACACTTTGCTAACAAACCTCCAAACGAGCTTCATTGCCATGCAACACTCCTTCCATGGCCTCCAACTGCTTTTAAACGCTAGTAAAATTAAGAGCATGCTCTACAACCGATTGCTGCCCGCACCCTCCCGCCCTACTAGCATCACTACTCTGGACGGTTCTGACCTAGAATATGTGAACAACTACAAATACATAGATGTCTGGTTAGACTCTAAACTCTCCATCCAGACTCACAATAAGCATCTCCAAACCAAAATTAAGTCTAGAATTGGCTTCCTATTTCGCAACAAAGCCTCCTTCACTCATGCCGCCAAACATACCCTCATAAAATTGACTATCCTACCAATCCTTGACTTCGGTGATGTCATTTACAAAATAGCCCCCAACACTCTACTCTAGCTAACTGGATGTAGTCTATCACAGTGCCATCCGTTTTATGTACCAAAGCCCCATATACTACCCACCACAGCGACCTGTATGCTCCCGTTGGCTGGCCCTCGCTTCATATTCGTCGCCAAACGCACTGGCTCCAGGTCATCTAAGTCTTTGTAAAGCCCCGCCTTATCTCAGTTCACGGGTCACCATAGCAACACCCACCCGTAGCACGCGCTCCAGCAGGTATATTGCACTGGTTATCCCCAAATTCAGCACTTACTTTGGTCGCCTTTCCTTCCAGTTCTCTGCTTCCAATGACTGGAACGAATTGCAAAAATCTCTGAAGCTGGAGTCTTAAATCTCCCTCTCTAACTTTAAGCATCAGCTGTCAGAGCAGCTTACCGATCACTGTACCTGTACACAGCCAATCTGTGAATAGCACACTCGACTACCTCATCCCCATATTATTACTTATCCTCTTGCTCTTTTGCACCCCAGTATCTCTACTTGCACATCATTATCTGCACATCTATCACTCCAGTATTAATGCTAAATTGTAATTATTTTCACCTCTGTGGCCTATTTATTGCCTACCTCCCTATTCTTCTACATTTGCACACACTGTACATAGATTTTGAAAATGTTCTTTTATTTTGTGTTTTTGACTGTACGTTTGTTTATGAGTAACTCTGTGTTGTTGTTTTTGTCACACTGCTTTGCATTATCTTGGCCAGGTCGCAGTTGTAAATGAGAACTTGTTATCAACTGGCCTACCTGGTTATATTAAGGTGAAATAAAATGTAAAAAATTAAATGGTAAGGCCCAACTTCAGGAAAACAGTCGCTTTCAAACTATGGATTTCGTGGCAAATTGAGGTGAGACAGTAATTATTTCCATAGCTTATGCATGAACTACACATTGACACATCCAGCCCAAAGTATGTTATGGATGATGCGAATTTTCGCAGCTTTTTGTTAAAAATCGCGCAACATTTCAAAGTCCTGCTACTCATGCCAGGAATATAGTATATGCATATGATAAGTATGTGTGGATAGAAAACACTCTGAAGTTTCTAAAACTGGTTAAATCGGGTCTGTGGCTATAACAGAACGTGTTTAGGAGTAAAAATCCCTGGTAAAACTGTTTACCAAAAACAAATACAAAAATATTCGTCCGCCATTCAATGAATTGTTTTTAGATGAGAGAAAATATATGCGAATCCCCTGTAAACGCCTACAGCTTCCACACGATGTCACCATTGCTATCAATATCTGAATCATTTATCCTTGGTTACAACACGAATAGACCCCTCCTTTCTTGAGGCGCACCACAGTATGTTGTGAAACTGAAAAAATGGACGATGATTTCCAGACTTGCTGCTATCGAATACAGATCGCCCCGTGATCAATTTGATACATCATTAACGTTTATTAATACCTAAAGTTGGTTTAGAAACGTCGTTTGAAGTGATTTGTAAAAGTTTATAGGCGACTTTTGTAATTTTAAAAAGTGACGTTGCGTATTGTAAATGGACTTTTTGCAGCATCAGACTGGCCTTCAGCAAATGACATTTTGGGTATACAATGACGGATTTGATCGGGAAAAAGACCCAATTGTGATGTTTATGGGACATATAGGAGTGCCAACAAAGAAGCTCGTCCAAGGTAATGAATGTTTTATATTTTATTTCTGCGTTTTGGGTAGCGCTGGCTACCGCAAAATCTGTTGTTTACGTGTCGTGCTGGTATTTTGGGGGGTGCATGCTATCAGATAATAGCTTCTCATGCTTTCGCCGAAAAGCATTTTACAAATCTGACTTGGTGGCTAGATTCACAACGAGTGTAGCTTTAATTCAGTACCTTGCATGTGTATTTTTATGAAAGTTTGAGATTTATCGAGTACTAAGTAAAGTACTATAGGTGGCGCTCTGAAATTTCCGCTGAGCGGTCCCTGTACAGGGACCACCTCCATAAGAAGTTAAAAAATACTTTTAGTCGCCAAAGTACTGGAGCATGTATTTTAGTAGTGTACAATTCAAACTACATTCTCTATCCCAGGAGTGGGGGTACTTCTCTAGAGAGCTAGATATAAAGTACCTCTGGAAAAGTGTTATGGGGTTGAGATGAGTCATCTAGAAAACAGTCTTACCGAGCCAGAATTCATCCTCTAGGTTTCCAAAGCCGACCCTGTAGTCACTCCACTTTCTGGAGAAGTCTGTCAGGCCGTTCTGACGACGTTGGAACACCTGAAACACAGATACAGATAAAGATAAGACCAGGTGACAAAACTTTATTCTACCAACATTTTGATAAAGTACAGTCCCAAATGGCACCCTTTGCACTGAAGTGTTGGGTGTTGTTGAGTTTTTGTCTGCAAGGTATATATCTTGCTATGAGACACTTACGATCCAGCCTCCTTCATCTGTGGTCATATCACAGTAGACCTGCACTCCCTGATTGGCGTCTCTGTTGATGTAGATGGTGTAGACGCCATTGAGGGACTCCCCGTTCAACAGATGCTGGGCACAGTTCTGGGGGGTGGCAAACAGACGGTTTCCTGGAGAGGAGGAGAACAGAGCACATGAGATCAGCTCAACACAATGGAGAATCACCAGGACTGGGCTGTATTCATAAAGTGCGTAATAGTAGGACTGCTTATATAGGACTGCTGATACAGGATCATAGTGAATACGATTATATAGACAGGGGAGATCTGATCCTAGATTAGCTATCCTACTCTGAGATGCTTATTGAATATGGGATTGGACTTTAGATAGAGATTGTGGATATGGGGAGAAATGGTAAATGTGTGTGTATATCTGTGTGCTTGCATGCGTGTATGTGTTTACCTGTTGTGAAGGCCGTAGAGACGATTCCGCTGGTCTCTAATCCCCTGGCAG